>NW_023396632.1:0-69638 GCF_011125445.2 Fundulus heteroclitus | reverse complement strand
TCTGCGTGATGCCTGTCATGTCAATATGGACCAAACTCTCTGAGGAATGTTTCCAGTACCTTGTTGAATCTATGCCACGATTTAGTCAGTTCTGACGGCACAATGGGGTCCATACCGGGAACAAGCAAGGTGTGCTTGATAAAGTGGCTGGTGTGTGTACATCAACTGATCACTGTTTGTTCTTTATAAAAGAAATAAATAAAAGATTTTCCTCCTGGCTTTTGACCCTTGAATCACAGTATTGTGTCTAGCTAGAAGACCGTTTGCCTAGTTTCTTGTACAAAGGCATTCGTTAGCGTCTACCTGATTGTCTGCTTTTGCTTTCAGAAAGGCCATTACCAAGGAAGGCGCTGCTGAAAGTCAGCTGTGTTTTTTTTCTTTTTTTTCCGTTTCTTGTTCAGCTTCTGTCTGATCCCCAGCTGCTGTCGAACTGACTGACTGAGTGGACCATCTGACAAGCAGAAGCTTGTTAATCCGTTGTTTGGATGGAGAGACATGCTTTAGTGTTTAGTTTCTGAGAAAACATCTAATATTCTGCTGCAAAAGTGCCCATCTCCACAAGCTCTGTGTTGCTGCCATTATCAGCATGGCCATTAGCTGTTGAGTTGAACATTTTATTTTTTTTTGTAAAATAAAAATAGTTATCCAGCCTGGGTGTTTATATAGCTGCAAATATACAAATGTTTCCTTTGAGTAAGTCTTCCATTGCTCCATGATCGGCCTAACATTTTGTTTTTATGTTCTTTCATCTCTGCTTTCAGAGAACCGGTTTCCCGCTTCAAGGACGACAGCATCTACGCCGTCTCTCTTCCTCAGGTGGACAGAAGAAGCCACGAAATGTTCGACAGCCATGTGATGACGGGTCAGGGCCAGGTGAGGGCGCTGTGCAGGGAGGACATGATGATGTACAGGGAGTACGTGAAGAACAGATACATGTGAAACGCAGAAAACCTGGAACTGAATCGCTATAAAGGCAAAAAAAAAAAAAAAAGTTAGACTTGAAACAGAGTTTTTTGCTTGTGATTCCAGTTAGACCGAATATAATTTGTATAGATTTCTCCTGCTAATGTTAGTGAATGTGATGATGTACAGAAGACCCATATGCAGCTGAGTTTGGACTTAAAAATAAAATCAAAAAAGCCTTTTTTTAATATATTGTCTGTTTTAATAAGTTTTCAACTATTTTTTATTTGCGTAAACCGGCCTTACAAGACTACTATTATGGTGTTTTTTATTTGATTTTCACATTATTTTAGTTGTAATCATGCCATATTTTACATAGTAGTTGCAAGTTAAGAAAATTGCAAATCACTTGTGCAAATTGGTGTAAATAATTTTGATTCTTGTATGTTTGATGCTTATAGAGTGTATAGCCTCCTGAACTTGATTGTAATTTTGCCTAATGTGTGGCAAACGTTGCAAGGAGCAGCCAGAAGCCTCGGCGTTGAGGTTTCTTAAAAAGAAAGCTTTATTTGGAGCCGATTTCTCATCTCAGACATATTTTTTATCTTTTTTTTTTTTTTGCATATTTTTATCATTCCAAAATTATGTCTGTTTATTTTGTAAATACAAACTGTTACTGTTAACGTTTTTAAAATTTTATGTTCTGAGCTTAATTTGTTATTCATCATAAGTCATTTTGACCCACAAGTTATAAAACCACCATAGTTTACAGTGTTGTGTGTTTCTTTTTGAATTATCATAAGATATGTGGTAATAAATTAAACACATTTATAAAAAACAATATTGATGGACTGTTTTTATCTGTGAGCCCTTTTCTCTGTTATATTATACTGCTTTCATGTTTTAATGGTGCACATAAATAACATTAAGAAACGCACACAAAATGTCCTTGAAGATGCTTCTGTACGCACAAATGTCCACTTCATGATTCTGTCCAAAACTGTTGAAAAATATCATACCAATACCATTAATACTAAATAACATTACATTAAACTAAGGCATCTTTCAATTTCCAAGACTGTCCTCTCGACATTGTCCAAATGCAGTGATTTTTTTAAAGTTGTTATGATCACATTTCTTTAAAAAACATTTTGTGTAATTTCATTACATGTGAAAACATGTTAAATTAATGTACTTTAAATTTAATCATCAAGCCCTATTTTCTTTTTCCATGGTGTCTTGCAGAGGTATTGACCCCTCTTAGCATTTTCCATATTTTGCTGCCTCACAACCTGGAAGTAAAATGTATTACTTTAAAGTTTGCACTACTTAAATTATAGAACCTGCTTACAACTTTGAAGAATTTTTTTCTTTTTATTGTAAAGCAACTAGGACAAAAATAAAAAGAATTTATTTTATTTTATTTTTTTTTCCAGATCCCTTAAATAAAATGGAATTTTTAAAAAATGTATTACAGGTTAGAATGTGAAGGAGGGTGAATACTTTTGCAAGGCACTGTAAGCATGTTTTGAAAAGTTCTGTCCACTCAAAGTGTAAACAAACAGGTCTGAAACAGGAATGCTTTTGTTTGGCCTTGGTGTTTGATGATGTGTGGAAAATCCCTACTTCACACATTATCGTACCATGATCCGGCTGTTTTCTGGTACCATACCTCCTTCAGGTTGAACCTCTCTGTGAATTCACCTACCCTTGCCAAACGTTTCCTAAAGCCAATACAGGTAAAGTATTTAGAAAATTCAAATTATGCACGTAAACCGTAAGTTCACGATTCCCAATGAAGATGGATACCTTTTGACAAAGTTCAGTTTTTATCATCTACTGGAAAGCCCAAACTTTCGTTCACCTACCCTTTTAAAATTTACTCTATTGGATTTCATGTTTGTTTTTGTCTTTTTAATAATTAAGCACTGTGTTAATGTGATTACTGGTAGTTTAATTATTTCTTGCACCGACTGATGCAATATAATTATTCAGTTTACAATTAAGCTTTCACAGTGCAATTCTGATTCCTCTCATTAAGGGTGCGATCTGGTCTCCCTGGAAGAGAGAGTTTACGCCTTAGCGAGACATTGTCCCTTTCCAATTTTCTACACATCCATAGACCAAATTTCGTACCTTTAATGCAGCCTTTTAAGTGTTAATTTCCCCCAACTATTAGTTCCCTTTTCCGCTTTGACGTTCTTACTGCCTTACACTTTATGTTCCCTCTCCCCTCACACTCTTTCAGCTCGCAGCTTTCAAGCACAGGTGTCAGAAAATGTGAAATGTTCCCTATTATAACCGTTGAGTCGTCATTCAGACTGACCACTGGCCACTGTATCAGTGACACGTGAGATTGGGGGAGGAGAAGCAGGGAAGGGCATGGTTTGCATGTGATGAATGGAGAGATTTGTAGTTTTTTTTTTTTCATGTCT
The DNA here is from genome assembly GCF_011125445.2 of Fundulus heteroclitus. Classification (NCBI taxonomy): domain Eukaryota; kingdom Metazoa; phylum Chordata; class Actinopteri; order Cyprinodontiformes; family Fundulidae; genus Fundulus; species Fundulus heteroclitus. The sequence goes on along the minus strand of NW_023396632.1, from coordinate 66,300 downwards.
AAATTGTAAATTTTAGCCGGGAGGAAAAATATATTTTTGAAACTTTTATATTTTGAAAACACTGCAGGAAGCTTAATTGCAACGAGCAACAATTGTGTTGTTGATGTCGGGGATCCAGTAATGACATGTTTCACCTAAAGTGACAAGAGCCTCTTGGTGGACTCGGAAAGCTGCTCCTGCCTCGGTGGAGATGTTTAAATGAGTTTGGGTTGCGTCATGATCACAGGTTGCTCATGGCTTCCTTTGTTTGCTGAGAAGTAGTGAGATGATGGTCCATGCAACACCTTGGATATGACGCCATAACTCCCACCATGTTGTCTGCATTATCTAGGTGTTGGAAGAGACTGGAAAGGAGAAACATTTCCAATTTCTTCATTTAAAACCTTCTTGGAAGACTAGCAAAACCACTAAGACACTGTACTCGTTCAACATATAGATCTTAATTGATTATGTTTTCTTTAATTCTGTCGAAGCAAATGGCTTAAAAGGTTATCAGTGGGACGAGACTCCCTCATCTTGAGGTGATTAAACTTCTGATAGAATGCAACTAATTGCCCTGTGATGGACTGGCGACCTTGTCCGGTGTGTACCCCGACTCTCGCTAAATGATGGCTGGAAATGGGGCGCCAAACCCCAAGGTGCCATTCATGCTAGAAGTGCCACTTTGTACTGCTTGTTTTTTTTTTAAATCCCACTTTAACATTAATCCCCCAATGCTAATCTCTACACTAATCAAGCTTGTTAACGAATGCTAATTCTGCAGAACTCTGGTCATGTTGACATTTTCTGCTTACTCCTCACAAAACGGTGGGTCAGGCGCATTTATCCGATTGCATGATGTCTCTCGTGATTTATCCACTCAGTTAGTGTGACGGACTTTGTGTTGGACGTAGAGTGAAAATATCCTTTGTTGGAGTCCAGCAGCTTTTTATGTGGGAAATAGGTGAATTTTCAGGGTAAACTCTAGTGTCATGTCTCTGCTCCATCTCCTTTTAGTTATCATGGACAAGTTTTTTTTGTTTACGCCAACGCCACCAGGCCCTTTTGTGCATTCACCTGTCTTGTGTAATGTTTACACTGAAACTGTTCACCCATAACTATTTAATCATAAACTCAGGGCCTGTACTTTGAGTTGTCTCTTTTATTAAGATTTTCTTTGGGAGCGGGCCCTTGCTATGACCTTTTCTCTGCCTATTAGAGACATGCTCGGATTCTGCTTTTGTTAAATATCACTTTAAGGGCATTCCTGAATCCAGGGGTGAGTCACTGCCGTGTGTTTGTGTAGACAGGTGTTTGTACCCTGCGCAGCTCTGCTGTTTGTGTTTGCACACTGTTGACAGTTTAGGGTTGTTTCCCAAAAGTGACCTGTTTTGAAGGAAAGGAAGCTTTTAATGTAAAAGTCCTGTACTTTTTTTTCGCCCCTAATAGCAGATGTCTTGTTACACTGAGACCTCTCACAGAGCACACGGGTGTGCGTGAATGAATAAATGCAAACAGCTGTGGATATATCCGAGCAGCTTGTTACAGGCAGGCCTCTCTAAAATAGAGCGAGGCTGAACATTTAGAGCTTTGGAGTACCTTGGTATTGGTGGCAATAACAGTTTAACCAGAAAAATAAAAATGACTCATGTGTTTATTTGCAGGTTGGTGTCCTTGATATAAAATACTAGCCCCTTCATGTGACTGCTCAACTCATGAATAAAGTCTCCCCCCTCTCTGCAGCCCCCAAGCTTGACGAAGGCAGGCCAACCAGCTGTTACCAGGAAACCAAAGCTGGTTTCCATATTGCTTTACTGCTGCTTTGACTCCCCTTACATTCCCGCTATTAGCATGCTGCCTTCAATAGGAGCCCAGACACATCTCTGATTAGCTTGAACATAATACTCCTTTCATATGATAAAAGCAAATACTAAGAAAAGGAAAGAGTAAATTTTGCCTCACCACACCTGGATAAAGTTTTTCCAGAGTCCCAAAACCTAAATTAGGTTTAAAAAATCTACTGGCAGTACGAAATTTTAAATAAAAAAAAAAAAAGCAAAATACTGTTTTGTCATTTCTATTTAGGTTCTTATCATTATGTGCAGATATTCAAAGGTTTTCTTATTCCAATAATTAGCCCTAAATTGTTATGGCTGTCATTTCTGAATTAAACCATGAAATAATTAGGAGAAAACATGTTTAAAAAAATTAAACATGCACATTTGAAAAACACATACAATAGGAAGATACTATATATGACTCGTATGAATAGCCAAAGATTTACCTGCTTTACTTTCATGGTGTTGATCTCCAGTTCCACCACATCTCACAGGTGCTCTGTTGGATCAAGGTCTGGTGACTGTGGAGGTTATTTAAAGTACCATGAACTTATTACATTGAAGAAACCAGTTTGAGATGATCTGAGCTCAGACTGGTAACAGCCACCAGAAGACGGGTGCACTGTGCTCACAAAGGGATGGACGGGGTCAGCAACATTGCTCAGATTGTTACACGGATAATATTTTGAGACTAATACTTTAACCTATAAAACCTACAACCTACAAGACATATAAGGTGTCTACAGCTTGATTACACTCAGAATCCTATTTTTTTTAGCTTACATTATCATATAAACTGTTTTTAAGCTACTGTAAACTATTTGTCATCCTTTTACTTTAATCAGGCAATTTTTTTACCTCATTTTATATCGCGCCCACAAGTTAAAGTATTACTAAATAGTTAGAATCAATACAACTGACTTAGAGATTTTGGACTGTTTACTCTAAAATGACGAGTAAATAAATATCAACAATCTGAGCTTTTTATGCCTTCTGGTATGCTTGTTTTCAATAGTAGATAAAGTAAGATTATATCATTCATTTCATGTTGAAAGATCTAAAGGCTCTGTCTTAAGGATTCCTGGGCTCCTCAAAATCTGCAACGGTGTTGCTGTATAGCAGCTTTTTAAGGGTCTGCTTCAACTCCCATGTCCTTCAGGCTCTTCTTACAATACTGTTTGTTGGATTAATGCAAGGGATGGACAAAGAGCCTTGCGCTGAGCTCCCCCACCCTCCCCTCCCCTACCCTTCTCCTTCTCTCTCTCTCTCCATCGCCGTCCCCGCAGTTTAAAGCGCTCCTCGCATGACTCTGTCGCTCCCCTCTCTACTCTTCCTCATCCTCCTCTGCCTCCTCACATTCACCTCTCTCCATCGAGCTGAACGGCAGCCAATGCTTCACAGTGCTCCTGTCCTGGGTGTGTGTCCCATGCCTGGGAAGCACAACAAGATCAAAGGCTTCACCTGAGAAGGACCCAAGGACCTTATTCTCCATCTCTTTATGATTTACAGCTTGATTTGAACGAAAATTACACTTCATACAGCTTTATAAGCAAGGTAGGTAATTTAAACCTACCTATTGTAGCAAATATTGTAAAAAAGAAATCTTTAGTTTTTTTATTTTAGTGTCTGTCTTTCCATAATATTAGAGTATTACCTGTATACATGAAATACGTTAACATACATTGTGTAAAAGTGAGAAAAGTAAGCCAGCAGAAGATGTGAGTTTCTTTGTTGAAACATAGATATATTTTTTCATACTGTGAGTACAAAAGTGTTGGGGGGTATTAAGACATTTAGGAGTATTGCTACAAGCTTTAGTTAGGAAGCTCCGTAACTTTTTGAGACCCTGAGTTTTCAGCACCAAGGAGAGCTCCTCTACTGCAGCACTAGCGTTATAAAAATGCAAAGTTCAAGTTACTCCTTAATTGTTTAATTTACCCTTTCTTCTTATTAAAAGAAAAACAATTCTTAGTCTACAGTAATGAAACTAAGGCATGCTAAAATAGTTTTCCTTTGCGTTTCAAAGTTTCAGTTGGATAATCAACTAGAGAGCAGTTGATTTAAAAGATGGGGCATCTACATGGCTTATTTACATCGAGTTCAGAAAGCTGCTTTATTTCTCACTAATGGAAACACCTGATAAGGGCTAAATCATGGCTTAAGTGTAGAAAATAATATAAAACTGTTAAAATTCTTGAAGTTGGACTTAGTGTTTTAGTTTTGCAATAATATCCAGCAGCTGGTCTCTAAATATGTTCCTACCGTCACTGTTTTGTGGAATATTGGCTTGTTCTCTACATATGTTGGCCGATGATTCTGTTTAAAGTAACAGCAATCAGGCTTAAATCGGAGGCAACTGGACTTTCGTTCAGTTCTTTCTAAAGCTCTATGGATCAGATCCGGAACAATGTAAAGTACTTTCTAGCTCAGGAGGAGAGATTGCTTAAGTTTAATAACTTTATGCAAACAGCTGGGCTTGGTGGAAGGACTTTTTTCCTCCACTGACATAATTAGATCACCAGATTTCTGCTGTATTGTATTTGAATCAGGATAAAATTGGACAGTGTGTAATAGAATTTCAAGCTGTCTCTATGATTACATTATTTTAATGGAAATTATTCTGTATTTCTCGTTGCAAGATGGATCTGTTTGGGTTTTAAAGTGCACAGAGATAACATTTGTTGTAAGCTGCTGTCCTTTAATAGAATCAATCTGTTACTGCAATTAAAGTTATACTCATCCTAAAATACCATGAATGGTTTAAAAAAAGAATTGCCCTTTCTTTTCGACAGTGTGGAGCCATGAACGAGTCGCTGGTTGTGAACGACTCCTCTGCAGCTGGAGATCCCATCCCATGGATGGAGGTTGACTCTTTGGACCAGCACAACAGCAGCTTAGAACTGTCCACCGCTCCGTTAGAGTTTCCTGTCAACCCATGGGACATCATGCTCTGCATGTCAGGAACCGTCATTGCCTGTGAGAATGCTATCGTGGTAGCAATCATCTTCTACACTCCAACTCTGAGGACTCCCATGTTTGTGCTGATCGGGAGCCTGGCCACAGCAGACCTGCTGGCTGGCATGGGATTAATCCTGAACTTTGTGTTCCAGTATGTCATCTCGTCTGAAACCATCAGCCTCATCACTGTGGGCTTTCTGGTAGCATCCTTCACCGCATCCATCAGCAGTCTCCTAGCTATCACTGTGGACCGTTACTTTTCCCTCTACAACGCTCTGACCTATTTCTCAGACAAGACACTGCAGTATGTGCATCTGATGTTAATTGTGACCTGGGGGGTATCTCTGCTGCTGGGCCTGCTGCCGGTACTGGGCTGGAACTGCCTGCACGAGCCAGCCTCCTGCAGTATTGTGCGCCCTTTGACCCGGAGCAACGTCATGCTCCTAGCCACCTCCTTCTTTGCCATCTTTGTGCTCATGCTGACACTTTATTTTAAGATTTGCAAGATTGTGTGCCGACACGCCCACCAGATTGCCCTGCAGCAGCACTTTTTCGCCACGTCTCATTATGTCGCCACCAAAAAGGGGGTGTCCACTTTAGCCATCATCTTGGGGACTTTTGGCGCCAGCTGGCTCCCCTTCGCCATCTACTGCCTTGTAGGTGAGAAAGAGTATCCATCAGTGTACACCTATGCTACGCTGCTGCCTGCAACCTATAACTCCATGATCAACCCCATAATCTACGCCTACAGAAATGCAGAGATCCAACGCTCCATCTACATGCTTCTGTGTGGCTGCTTTCAGGCCAATGGGTCATACCGGTCGAGGTCCCCAAGTGAAGTCTGAAAAGGTGCTTCTGGTGTGTGTGTGTGTGTGTGTGTGTGTGTGTAAGAGACAGAGCCAAAAGACAAACCAGAAAATTGACCTACGGCCGACAGTGAATGCTTTTCAGACACAAATGGGGCACAAAGACTCTACCTGCACTTTAATATGTCTCAACACAAGCTCAGAGGGGAGGTTAGAAATGCTGTGAACAAGAATTATTGTAACTGAAAAGGACAACAAATCTGTGAATGTATTGAACAGAGGAATAAAAGAGGGATGGAGAATTAAATCTGCACTTTATCAAGTGTTTTATTTTTAATACCAAAGCAGTATTGTTTGACTTTGGATGTGTTTAAACATTTGAACCTGTGTGCATCCTGTGCCATTTTTTTTTTCTATTCTGTGTCGTACTGCCTTTGACGTCCATTTTGTATCAGACAAATAAAGGAATAAAGTCCTGCTTTCTTGTCATTCTGTGTCTTTACTGTTGCACAATTCTGTGCTTCCTGTGACTTGTTTTTGCCTTTTTCTGCCAGGTGGTTCTGTTTGAATAGACTAATAGCCCACTGTGAAAGTAGGTCCTGGAAAATAGCACAAATTGACACCCAGACACAGTTGAATCATGTTTGCTCAGTGTCCATGTGTGAACTCGAGTGTTAGAAGCAGGAAAATATTTTTAAAAATGTGAAAGTATTTCACAGAATGTGCAAAGCAGATCTAGTCAAGTAGGTGAGGCATATTCAAATGAAGTCAAATCAGGCAGCTCCTTTGGTGCTTAATTAAATATGTGAGATATAATCCACTCTAGGTTGCATGTGAATCATATAAACCGTGATCATGAAGAAAATTTGTTTAACTCTTTTCATCTCTTCAACACGTTCAGTTATGACTCAGGAGCAAGGCAGCAGCAGGCACGTGTACGTCTGTGTGACAAAGCAAGGCCAGCTATGATAATAAGCCTTTTTTTCCTGCTCTGCGAAGACTCTGCTGCCACAAACATGGTGGTTTATCTGGCAGGCTGTTTAAACAGGTAGCTGGCATCAGTGTGACAAAGAAGAGGAAAACGGTGCTTTACTCCAGGAGACCTCAAACGTTTTGTTTTTTTACAAGTAAAACTGGTGGTACTGCTGATTTGATCAAATCATATTCAAAATAGTGCTGATCTCAGTTACTCTAAAATCAAATTCTGAAAAATATGTACACTTGATTAAGCATTTGATAAGGTTAAATAAAGTAAAGTTGGGTTTGGCAAGAGCGTGTACATGAAGTAGGAGTATTTAATGTATTTCGTCCAAAAAAACAAAAACAAACTCTCTCTTTGGAGTGCACTAGTTTAACACAGCTATTCTTTTGACCGAAATGTTTAACCTCAGTCTTCTTTATTTGCTGCTTCAGGGTTCAGCAATTGGTATCTTCAAATTAATTTTATCATGCTAGACCAATTAAGGACACAGATTGGAGTATTTTGGTCTTTGCGGTATATTTACAGTTCCTTGTAAAAGTATTCATGCCCCTTATATATTTCTTTGCAAATTTCAGTCTATCATATGCGATAAACCAAACCAATAAATCAATATATTTTATTTGATAAACCAACAGAGAGTGATGGGCAATTGTGTAGTGAAGGGATCCCATTACATTGTTCAAAAATGTCTTTTCAAATAAAATCAAAAAAGGCTGATTAGTGTTTGTATTTACTCCATTTTCTCCAGTACCCTTTAAAGAAATCCAGCGAAACCGATTGCCTTTAGAAGTCACCTAACTAATAAATAGAGTCCACCTATACATAACTTAATCTCTGTGTAAATCCAGTTGTTCTTCGAAAACTTTGAGGTTTGTCAAGGAACATTATTAAACAAACAGCATCATGAAGACCAACAAACGGAGTGAAAGCTGTGAAGAGGTTTACAAGAGTATTGGATCATGACAAAATATCCCAAATATCAAAAGTGGAGGAGGTCCTCGGTGTCTGGCTTCTATCTAGCCATGCTCAACATATAACACCAAACATGGAATAAAACTACAATTACACCACATTTTATCCTGAAAGCAACACGCAAAACTGTTATTTACCTCCTAATCCTAACGCAGTTCCTGACGAGCCTCCAAGATTGATCGACAGGGGGCGTCACATCAATTAGGGAAGTGAGTGGGAGGGGTTTAGCATCGAAAGGCCTTGACTGGCCATCCCAACATTGTTGGGATGAGTTAGGGGGCTGACCCTAAGCCAGGATTTTTTTGTCCAACATCAGTGTCTGACCTTAGCTTGAAGAGAAGCTTTAGTAAGAATGTTAAAAAAAATCCCATAAACGCACTCCTGAGCATTTTGGAAAGCCTTCCCAAATAAGTTGATGGTGTTACACCTACGAAGGGTGAACCTACATCAGATTTTCAATATGTTAACAAATGGGAAGCCACTCAAGTCCCTGCAGTATTTGTCCCATTTTTGCTGATTCACATCTTGCTTTTGTGGCATTCGTTCTTTTCTTCTTCCTGTACATTCTGTTTCAATGCCTGATGGAGAGTACCGTTCCAATTGCATTTTAATAATAGCTCACACACAGCAATGACAAATATCCCCTTTTGTCGGCTGTCAACTGTATCAGCCTCCGGTACCAAAGCTGCCTTCAGTCAGTTCGTGGCAGAACATAAAGTGGGAGAAAGGTGAAGGATCCTGAAGGCCGTTAATGGACCGCACTCTGAGGCCTGGCCACTCTGAGAGGAGCTTATGTTTGCTCACTCAGTTTTTGCTTCACCTCAACAGATGTCGCTTTTGATCACCCGCCGAATCAGGCCAAAAAAAAAAAAAAAAAAAAAAAAACTGGCTCCTTTATAATGCTATAAAAGTAACCAGTGGAACTGGCTATAACTTCAATGTTGAAAGTTTAAATCCTTTATCTCAACATAGGAGGCAACATATTTTGTCAAATATCCTAAACCTTACCCACAAAATGGAGTTAATATTTAATTTTATTACCACCGAATAAAATACACAGAGCAGAAATAGGCCTAATCCTGGCTAGATGCTTAAGCCCTCTTCTTGTCAGAAATGGTTGTTAATTTATATTATTTGGTTGTTGTCATGGATCTGCCTTTTCTCTACACATTTTCAAGAGGATCAGGGTCTTTGTTTGATGCACCATTAGCACTGGAAGCTAAACAGAGCCTCAGCATGATGCCACCTCCACCATGCATGATAGAAGGCACTATTGACAGATTTATCTTTATTCTTTTAATCATTCTGTTCTCTTGCATTGTTGTGGCCAAATAGCTCAGTCATCGTCTCCCCAGACCATACATGTTCACCAGATGTTTAAATTGGCAGTGTGGGCAGTTGCGTATTTCACACATAACTAAAATGAATTTTTGGAGCAGGTCCTTCCTTTTGGGATCAGCGCCCTCTTAGTGACCATATAGAAAACACTTGGCCTGTCACAATGGACGGTCACAGGGAAATGCTAGCAACTTCCAACATTTAATAATTGGTGGTTTCCTTTACTGCTTGGCCAGTTTCCTTTTATCTGAGGTGAACGTTTGGATCAGATGCATAAAAACAAAAGATTAAGAGATGTCATTATTTTTGGTTCATTTTGGATTAAACCAAGTCTAACTGCACCCCTTGCATATTTGCCTTCTGACAAAGTGGACAGAGAATAGTGCAGGTTTTTACCTAAAAATTAAATAACGAGTAAAGATTTCCTTCAACCCATCTGACACCCACGGATGTTTGTTCTGGGAGATTTTACAACTAGAAATGTAAGGCTGAGCTGTACATAGAGCTTTGTTAAAATTTCAAATGTAACTCAATATTGTTTCTGTTACCTAATCAGTGAGGGGAAGTATAAACATTTGCCCTAGAATGGAACAACGGCCCATTTTAAGATGTGGAAATTAAATGTCACACTTTTTGTTTATGTTGTATTTCACATTTCCACCCTGTATAAAGTTAGACAAAAATGTGAATCATTAAACACTTTTCAAATTAACTATTCACAGATGATGTGGCTCTGTTTGCATCTTCAAGCCAATCCCTTTGCATGCGCTGGATCAATGTGAAGCTGTCAGGATGAGGTGGACAGCTCCCTCCAGATTAGGTCAGTGTCTGCCTCCACTACAGGATTACAAGTATCTGTGTGTCTCATCAGTATCTTGTTCACGAGTCCGTGTGGCCTGCAGCGTGTTATACAGTACAGTGGCCCGGATGATGACGACATGACTTTGTATGCCTCTGATGAGCAATACACAACATTTAAGATAGTTCTAGGCACTAAGATAGTTCTGTGCATTTGTTTGAAGGCACACAAAAAAGTATAATGGGAAAAATAAAAATGAATCAGGCAAAATGTCAGGATGAGAATTGCAAATCCACACCAAGTCAGGTTCGTGTTTGGCCCAAAGTTCTGAAGGTGCCACATTCATCTATTCAAAATAATTGTTTGCATTCAACAACAAACAAATACTTTGTAAAGCCACTGGCTGAAGGTAAGAGAGTGTAAATATCCACAGTGCAGTTTAGTTCTATACCAACATGACTTGAAATGTGCCGAGGAAGAAGCCCTACTGCAATTTACAAATGAATAGAGGGAACAAAGAGCTTCATTTATGGACACGTGTCCTTTAGTCTCGTTGAACTAAAAATAATGTAAACAACTTTACATTTGGAGGCACCAGCCACCCCCGCCCCGGGAACCTGCATGGATGAGTGGGGACAGAAATAGGATGGACGGAAACAGAGGAAAATGTCCAAGAAGTGTCCCCAAAATTAACTCAAATGATGCCAACTTAATCAGAAACGTACATTACCACTGATAATCTGAGCTTTACTAAATTGTTTAAATACATAGTCTTCTTAGTGTAAGTAAACTTCTGAGTTTGACGAGAGCAATACACAAAAATAAAAATGTTCTCATTATTTTCATTTTCTGCAAATATAACTTATCGTTGCAACCCAATCTTAAATAACCAAGGGAGAATGGATGGATGATAGACAGAGCTTATATTTAAGTAAAAGTTTTTTTTGGGGGCTGATGTTTCAGAACAAGGTTACTATTAGGCTTCATTGTTAAAGAAAATCAAAGGAAAGCAGAATAAGGCCATCTGCCGCATGGCACAAAATCTTTAGAACCCGTCAGCCTTAATTTATTTTCTGATAAAAGTTTATTTTATAAATCTACCAGAATTTAAAATATCTACAAGGTGTTTACAGCTCTGCCTAGTTGCAATTTTAGCCACACATTTTGTGACTGGACATACTCTATGAACTAGTAAAAAAAAGAAGAAAAAAAAGCAGTTCAAACTAGTTCCAGCCTGTGCAGTTAGACGACCTCACTGAATGGTAAATTGCCCTGTTTTATGTTTCTACTGGTTGTGTAGTTCATGCAACCAGACCAGCTTTTAACCAGCTTTGTCGCATGGCCTTTAAATGTTTCTTATCTATTCTCGAGATCTAAATATCACACTTTTTATTGGTGTGGAGGTCAGTGTTAACGATGGTAAGATCCAAATATAGTATGTTGAAGATTGCCTCCATTAGAACAAATAAAAGCTGGTAGCCGGGTTTGAATTATGTAATGCCTGGTCGGCTGAGACCGGCGTAGCTCTTTGGGCAATCACTAAAGTACACAGTCAAATGATTCCCTCATTAATAGCATTAATTGCAGGGCCGTAGCAAATACTCTCCATAGAAACATTACTATTACTGACTTTGTCATTAGTTTGATGGAAAATGCTATGGTGCTATGGATTGCGCAATCACTTAAACAGGTGCATCTACTCCCTTACCGGTTTGTCCTTTCATATCCATGTGAATATGATCTCCCAGGAAAGTCAAAGATATGAGTGATAAGGGAGAACGCATACAATGCTGAAAAAGAAAGGATGGTTCTAATCCCTGTTCTCTTCCTCCACAAAGAGCTTTCTGGTATCCATGGAAGATACAATAGTAACTCCCCAGCTGTTCATAACTACAGACTTGATTTTACAATGATCGAGGCACACGCTTAAACACAGGCGGCCTCATTAACTGACAACTCATAACTAATTATGAGTTATGAGTTGTCAGTATATTACCTGGAGCAGACAGTGGTAGGAGCAGTAGCTGTGACACACATGACACCGTTAGCAATGAGTAGTGATAAATTACATCATTATTTATTATTGGAAACATAGACTTTCGTATTCACTCCACCTACCTTTGTCAGACATTCAAATTTGTCCGATCTGAAGCATTTAAGTCCGACAAAGTGGCTGCAAGAGCACTAACCTACGAGGGGGGATACTTTTTAACACCACTGTACTTTGGGTGCGCTAAACATTTTCTGCCTGTGCAGATTCTCAGAAAGAACTGATCAAAAGTCCAGTTGCCTCTGATTTAAGCCTGTTTACTAAACATTTACAGTGTGGTTGTCTTTTGCAAAAACCACACTGTAAACTGCTGACCACCTACTACAATAATGATCTGACTGAATAAATACCAAATATTAAAAAAAAATTAAAGTAAAGGAATCCCAAACGATCCCAAAACTTTTGAAACGACATCATTAAATCGTTAAAAAGTAGAAGATATCCCTAAATGCCTTACATTATCAGAACATGCTTTCACCGTAATGTGATTTTGAAAACAGAACCCCCACCCCAAAAAAAATAAAAAAACGAGTAATGCTCACACCCATCACTTTACAAGTCCTAAAAGCTTTTATTGGAAAAAAAAAAAAAAAGATTTTATGCCTCTCGCAAAGGCTTGTGTCTGATTGCCAGTAGATGCTGTTTGTGTTTTTGTGTGTGTCTGTGTGTAGGCACATATTGGCCGAGGACTGAGTTGCTTGAGTGTGCTTGTTAGCAGCCTGGCACCTGCAAGGATTTGTCATTAGTGAATTAGCAGACTGAGGGTAGGTGTTCATGTGCTGTGCTGCCTGTATGCAGTGTGCGATGTGTGTGCAGCGTGCAAGAGACCATGTATATCACAGTATGTCTGAGAGAAAGAGAGAGAGAGAGAGAGAGATAAAGCAGCCATAAACTGTTCCCTTCTGCCTCTGCTTTCTCAGAAAAACACTTTGTGACGTATCAAGTGGGACCAAGAGAAATTTTTTAAGCTCGACTGAGCTTAATAACTATTATGGCCACTCAGCAACATGCTGTTTAGGCATTGTACTCTCTGCTCTTAACTATGTTTGTTTTAGAGGTCAAGCTACAAGTAAAAGGGCAGAAGGTCTCTCCTGAATGGATGGAGCCAGTTGGCATGAATCCGCTCCATTTAGAGTACGTTTGGACCGCATTAAGTTTGAGTGTGATGATGTTTTAGTTGAGTTTGCAACAAAAATTATGTTCAGTATGATTAACAGGAGAATTATTGTTTTCTGGCATACAGGAACTAAACAATACTTAGAAAGTAGCAACTGTTTTATGAAGAAATCTGAGGAAATTTGGACAAGAGGAGCAATGACAGAAACAAATCTGGAATTTTGCTTCAATTGATTTAAGGATTCACGTTTATGATCCATTTTGGCTTGTTTGAGGTTTCACTGCAACACTAGTTATTTTTTAAACAGGTATTGAATTAAGAAAAATAGATATTTCCAATGAAGAAAATCCCCACCAGGTTAATAGGTGGCACTGGTGTCCACATTAATCACGCTTCAAAATAGAGATAAAGGAAAATAAGTAACCCAGGCTCATTATGCAGAACTGGGCGGGACCAAACAGGTACCCATCTATGTTTTAACCCCTCCTGCAAACTGCATACTTTTCCATGTCTCAGTCAGTTTTTCAGTAAAAAAAAAAACAATCTCCCTCCTTTATTATGTTGCTAAACACTTGTTTTTAATAAATCTTTTCAATAACCTTCTACTGGCTCAGGTATCTAAGAAGAACTTTCTGGGTTTAGAGAAAATATACTGTTCTTTCAGCATCGAGTAAGCCCATAAACCAGTACTGCACTGCAAAAAAGGAACTTAAAATAAGTAAAAAATATTCTTAAAATTAATGTATTTGTCCTTGATTTGATTTGACATAATTTGCCATTGGAATAAGATTTTTGCACTTAAAATATGAACAACTCATCTCCATCGTCTTATTTCAAGGGCAGGTTGTCTAATTATCTTATTTTAGGGGTCAAAATACTCATTCCATTGGCAAATAATGTTATTCACCTGCTCAAATCAAGGACAAATACACTAACTTTAAGAAAATATATTTATTTTTAGATTCGTTTTTGCAGTGTGGCTTCACTTGAAAAGGGTTTTCATGTCATCTCTAAAAGATGTTGAGAACTTACTGCAATCCAACATGTTTCATGCCTTTACTGCGGTACACTTTGGTGGTGCATAGATAGGATTGCATGTACGTGAAACATGCACATATGCTAGAAAAAACAAGGTTTTGACAATATTACATTTATTTAGCATTTTATTTATTTTTTCTCCTTTTTACTCTTTACTTGGAAAATAATCCTAGCTCTCTGAGAGCTATGACTCTGCGGTTGTCGTCACTGTTTCCAGCAGTGTCCCGTCATCCGCCATGTGCAATTTGTCTGTACACCCAGCTTGTTTACCCAGCCTCTGTTCGCCTTGTCTGTGTCAGCCGTAGATAATCACCTGTTTGCTCATCATCAGTAATGTTTGCTGTTCTTTGGATTTGTGTCTATTTGGAATTTTGGGCTACCTGAACATGGTCTGGCTTGGTCTTTTGTTTTTGCACCTTTACTGACTCTGCTGTACCTACCGGCTTTAGCTACGTTTGCATTTGGGTCCTCTTAGTCTTGCCTGTCCAAAAAAATAAAAATAAAAATGTAGTTAGTGGAATATTTACTAATTTCAGAGACATCTCTAGGTAGAACAACACAAAGCCACTTTCTTTCCCCTTCAAAAAAAAAAGCACAAAGTTATATATAAAATTAGCTACTGGCATTTTACTACAATGTTCTGGTATAAAGGCATTCCTACATCCACTACAGTCTCCAATTCACCCCCTCATCTCCACTCGGCACCCACATACAACCAATGGTAACCCCAGCACATAATCTAGTCTCCATATTCTCAGCAACAAGCACTTAACTCCCAACTCTCTATTGATCATAAATGCGTAAAAGCAATAGAAAACATTTTTTTGGAGCACATTTGACAGGAAGGTTAGATTATTTTTTTCATCTGGCATTTGCATGATCAGCAGTTGGAGTAAAATGCCAGGAAACCTTAGAGTTTGTAACAGATGGGATAGCGGTTGTCTACATGTATGTGTGTCTCTGTTTGTTTTGACAATAAAACATTTTTGATGCTGATGCCATCTGGTCGGGCTGAGCTCGTATAAAGACGGTTTCTGTGACTTGCACAAAGGCACGGCTCACAAGACAGCAGATGTGCTGAAACACGTGTTGCATGTCGGATCGCAGCCTCTGTGCTCGCTTGGTGTGGTTCTCCCGGTCCACAGGAGAGAATTTTAATTAGTGTGGCTGATGGGCAAAATGAGACACTTGAGCTGAGGGTGGCTCATGCTTTGCCACGTGCTTAGCGTCACTGGATATTTCACTGCTTGTGCAATTTTAAGCTGTGGTGTCTACAGCTGGTTTTCTTTGTGCTCTTTGAATAGGGAATCTGGCCATTTCCTGTTTTTAATATTTAACATCTAGGGTTTATTCAGTGTAGGGCTGCACAGTGGGCAGCGCTGTTGCCATGCAGCAAGAAGGCCCTGGGTTCAAATCCTACCCTTGCCCTGGGTCTTTCTGCATGAAGTTTGCATGTTCTCCCTGTGCATGTGTGGGTTCTCCGGCTTCCTCCCACCGTCCAAAAAATGACTGCTAGGTTAATTGGACTCAATATATTCTCCTTAGGTGTGAGTGTGTGCGTGGATGGTCGTTTGTCCTGTTTGTCTCTGTGTTGCCCTGCGACAGACTGGCGACCTGTCCAGGTTGTACCCCGCCTCTCGCCCAGTGAACGCTGGAGATAGGCACCAGCATCCCTTGCGACTCCACAAGGAATAGACGTTTTAGAAAATGGATGGATGGATGGATGGGTTAACTCACTCTAGTCACACCTTGTCTCCCAAGTCCATGCTGGAGTTGTCCTACTACTTATCCTGGTCAGTGCGAGCTTTTAAGGCTGAGTTCAACTACAAGGCTACAGACTGAAGAAGTCTCGTAGAGAACAGCTGAAAAGTTTTAACAAATGTCCAGAAGACCTACCTAATTTTTTTTATAATTATTCCACCTGGATTGTTCACCGACATCAGAACATTCTCATTTTACAATGTTGTATGATAATTTGTGAGATGCCAGTCCCATTTCCTAATAATAACAAACCTGGTTGAACTGAAATTTGTTTAAATCTAAATCTCTAAATCGCTCAGGAGAATGGATAATTTTAGCTTAAAAAGTGAACAATTAATACATGAATGGCTATTAAACAAATAGATTGGTCTATATCATTGTCAGTTCTTAGTGAGGATGCCATTATGTAATTGTTCAGCTGTTTTTTTTCCCCCAGCATTCCCATTTCTTTAGTCAGCATTAACAGCAAGCAGCCAGACTTCTATCTTTATTCAGATTTTTTTTTGACTCACAGGCTCAGATGCTGCTCTCTTAACAGATGGGGGGGGGGGGGGGGATCCCGACATTTGAAGATGTCCTGCCTGACGACTCATGCATGAATATTTATAGATCTTTACTGAAGAAGATAATTTGAGTTTGGAGAAATAGTAACTCCCATCCCTTCCTGCACATGCTTCTCGACATCTTAAAGAGTTATGAGATTATCTTTGTCCCAAATCTTTTGATGCAGGTGGATGCAAGAGAGGCTGGTGACAACACTAGACATGATGAGGCAGAGAGGAAGCCTTGACTCTTAATGAAGCTTTCGTGGATGTTGTGTAGAATGTGAAGTCAATCAAATGTGCAGCAGTACACTTTAAGTGGACTAGCTTGGATTTCCCTATTCTTGTCTTCTTGTTTTTCAAAAGGCATGTTCTTTGCCTTTTAAAAATCAACGAGTATCGCTCGTTTACTCTGGTTAGTTTCAAGGGAACGTCAATGTGTCTCCGGTTCTGCACGACATTTTGACTTTTCTTTTCTGAAAGTTAGACCTCATTGTGCCACAACCTCTATGTAAAGTGACTATATACCCCCCTCTCTTCCACATCTGCCCCAACTGGGGAAAGGGGACTATACCTTCTTTGCCTAGCTTTCATTAAATCCTTCTTTACTGTGGGAAGAGTAAGACACCTCCTCGGACCAGTCCACCATGCTTTTTTATTTCTTAGGGAAAAGGCTTTATCAAGCTGCCTCTGTGAGTACGAACATCAAGAAGTTACAAAACAGCCCTTAAAAGAAGAACATAGTGGATCAACAAGTTAAATACTGACAATCAAAACTGGTTGTTCACATGCAAAAGGGGACCATCAGCCTACCAACGGATCATTCCTGCTTTTGATGGCGGCTTTTTGTTCCCAGGCGGCTGAGTCGTGCTCGCAAAACTGCTTAACGATGTCCGGTTTCTCCCGATTTTAACAGGGTGGTGTCCTCTGGGTCCAATTGTCCCCCTCTTACAATGCTGAGCATGACTCAGACCCTGGGAACAAAAAGCCGCCATCAGAGCATGAATGATCGGTTGGTAGGCTGATGGTCCCCTTTTGCATGTGAACAACCAGTTTTGATTGTCAAACAAGGATCAAAACTGCTACAAACAAAGACATTCTGTGTTTAACTAATCACAGTCCTACAGGATTTATCTTCTGAGGATAGTGTGAACAAGACCCACAAAAAAAGACTTCTATGCTCTTTTAAGATCCATGACAAGGATGCAGCAACTCAAAAGCACCTTCAGACACCTCTCCGCATTGAGATCCCCGTTTTGATTGATCATTACCTTCCCCGTATTAGCTGTAGTTCTCATAGAGATGAAGGGAACTCACCTAATACGTTGAATCGTCTGAGCAAAGGTACACAGGCTTAGAAAACATGTGACCAGAGATTCAGCAATTTCTCCCTGAAGCCCCATTAAAACTCTATTTCCCAGATGAATGTCAAACTGACCAAAACAGCGTTCCAGTTTTGCTGCCAAATGAGCTAAAACTGAAATGCTGAATGAAATATCTGCAATAATTTCCTGTTTGGAAAAAAAAAGAAGGTCAATTTGACCTGCAGGAAAGTAAGGTTAAGGAGAGAGAGGCATAGTTCTTTTTTTTTTCCTTTTTTCCCCCTGCCTGACACATTTAGGTGCTCTCGTTCACTCACACCTTGCTTTCAACATGATTACCTGTCATCAGTTTTCTTCATTACATCCTCCTATTTGCACTTTTTGAACCATAAGGGACAGTGTGGAAAAGCCTGACCTTCATCTTCTGGCAGCTCCGCTCCTCCAAAACACCTCTGTGACAAATCTAATATATGCCTCACCACGGCTTACACTCATCACCTCGCCATCCTCCCCAATTTACTCAACCATGCTTTCATCTGATTTTAAGGAGAAAGCGATTGTTCCCCTCTCCCAGCTGCAGCGATGGTGACTAATGCAGAAATTAAGCGTGGAGGGGGGATATTCAGCCACAAGCAGCGTGACACTCTCATGAATATGACTTGCATCACTCTCGGGGCACAAGGACTTTTAAATGCTCACGATTAGCTGCTGTTACTGATGCTGATTTGTGAGAAATTAGTTTCAAATGCTTTTACACGTCACTCAGGGTTTTTAAAATTAGCTGCCTATTGGTAATCTGCAGCTTACAAGCCTCGGTGCCTTCCAAAACTAGTCAGACGTCCACAGAATTCAATGGACTAATTGAAATTGTTAAGATGAAGGAAAAGGACACTCATCTTCAACATTTTTAGCCAACAAAAATAGGAACATTTGTCAAACATTTGTACATGTTTGACAAATGTCAAACATGTGGCAACACTAGAAAAGTGTTGCCACATGTGACCCCCCGAGTCACTATTTTTGTTTCTTTCTCAGTCAATACTTTGAAGAATCACTGATGCTGGTCCTATTGGACAGCCTTGTACATCTAGAGATCGACATTTTACCCGCTTTTCTCTCAGCAGAGCGACACAAGCTCAGTCCGATTGGACGGAGAGCTTCTGTAATCATCAAATTTGAAGACTTGCCGCCGATTCTCAATGAGACAGAGGTCCGTACTTTGACTAGGCCATTCTAACACGTAAAGATTCTATAACATGCCCTTTGTACCGTCTAATTACTGAAAAGTCCTTTATAAATAAACTTGCCTTGCCTTTAATCTAAACCATTCCACTGTAGCTCTGGCTGTACGCTAAGGGGCTGTTTTACTGTTGGTAGGGGAACCCCATACTCTACATCACGGGTGAGCGACTTTCAGCTCCGGAGCTGCAAGTGCATCTTTGGACCTTCCACAATGGCTTGGCTGAAAATGATTGAGACTCATCCATCCATCCGTTTTTTAACATGTCTATCCCATGTGGGGTCACGAGGGGTGCTGGTGCCTATATGGAGAACCAACTAATATTTAAAGAAATTGATATAATAACACTACGATAGACTGGCGACCCGTCCAGGGTGTACTCCGCCTCTCGCCCATTGGCAGCTGGAGATAGGCACCAGCACCCCTCGCGACCCCAACAAAGGATAGACGTGTTATAAAATGGATGGATGGATGATATAATAACAAATACAGGAGTAAGGAATGCTCACATTAAACACAAAAAAACAGTAATGCACTTTTACCTCAACTTTTTTGTACCCAGCTGCTTTTTGTTCACACCATTTTTCACAAATATCAACATCCCATGGAAGAAAACCTATTCACCCTCTCTTTAAGTTGTTCTGTAAAAATGGAAATAAAATGTGTGTTTTCTTTACAATAATAACAAACTGCAGATATTTATCAAAAATTACAAGTTGGCTTTTTCTAAAAAAAAAAAAAAAAGGTTGTGCAACATTTGTAGCTTTAAATGAGTTGTTTAGCTGGACTGTGGCCAAAAAGGACTCTTTGGATTGTAAAGATTGCAGACCCTTGCTCCGCATCACAATGTGTTGGTCTATGAAAAATGTACTAAAAGTATAGTTTTTACGACTCTGTCATAATTAACGGAAGTATTAAATTCATTCATTCAGTTACTTTCTATCCCGTATAACCTGAATCTTACATTTTGAAACCTGAGTGCCGTCAGTGGATCTTCACTTTGCTAGGAAAAACTCAACATTTTTCAGTCAAAGGAGTGGTCGCCTTGCATTTTAATTTAGTCTAAAATATCATTCAGAAAGTCTTGGCTCTTCTGAGACTTCAGGGTGGCCCAGTCAGGTGTACAGGTAGACACCAGGCCTACCTTTGCACAAGACTAGCTGTGCTTTTAAATAGTTCAACTGGATTTGATAAAGAGCGTAAGCTGGCTTGTGTAAAATGTGATTTTTAAAGCAGTCCCAGCCCAACATGAAAGTTCAAATTAATTCAGGGATGGTGATGACGGCGATAATCTTTTAAATCCCACAGAAGGGTTGCATAATGGATTTGTTGATATTTGTTTTCTCTGAGCATGAGCGGGTGAGCAGGCGGAGGCGTGACAAAGTCTGCGTTGGTGCTAATAGAGAGTGTAGGAGGGAGGGCACACAAACGTTTCCCAGCACAATAAAAGAGCTCCCCAAAGCAACAGAAATAAAACTTTGCTCTCATCAAACCTTCACAATTGGACCGATTTTGTATTCGTCATCATCAGAGCTGCCATGGAAGAAGTAACATATGTCTGCCTGACCCTACAGATAATCTTTTTTGCTACATGGACCGACGTTTATATACCTGAACTTTGCAGTAGTCTGAGACATTTTAACCTGTCATCTATTGAGCTTTTCTATTCCTCTAATATAATCCTAATAAAGGAGGACTTGGTATATTTATTTTCAGCAATCAGTTCCATGCCATTCTGCAGCCAAAAGACTCTCAGAAAGCCTTTACTTTTTCTTGCGTGAAAAATAAAATATTTAAAAACTTTTATACATGAGAAATATATACATGATACAAACTATATTTTCAGAAAAACAAGTTTAGAATATCATGACCATTTTTCTTACAAAGAGACCCCCCCCCCCCTCCAAAAAAAAAAAAAAGAAGACATGTAACGGTATAAAAGAACGATTTCAGTGTCTATAAAAGTCATATTCACAGAAAACACTAAAGGGTATAGGACTGAAAACTGCTCCAAATGTACAAATTATGCTGGTGTTATAAAATCTTTTTTTAAGTAATAGAATAAGACCATACAGCTTTAAAAACAGTATTTCCTTATATAGACATGATAATTTTACTTTTTCTCAATATTTGCTGTTTTTTTTTTTTTTTTTTTTTTAGCTCTGAAAAAGGACATGCAGCAATATTAGATTAATAGCTGTGGAGAGGGAAAAAGGAAATTCAACTGTGGTCATTCGCGAGAGTTCATTGCATTCATTTGAACTGAATATTTTAATGTGCCTAAAATGCATACACAACTGGCGAACAAAAAAAAAAAAAAAATCAGCTATCACATGTTTACACACATCTCCATTAATCATTGCTAAATGTATCTACAGCTCCTTTGTACATATCTTGTCATCTTATCATGCAAAGGTCTCTTTGTTCCCCAGGCTCATGAAACATTTGGTTTGGATTCAAATATCTGAAATATAACATTTTCGTCCTTACAAATTAGATATAATAATTTTTTTAGCTTTGACAGGAAGCCTTGTCCTTTTTCTAAACCACATATTCTTGTCCTTTTATAATCAAACATGATTGAAGATGCAGAGAAAAAAAAATTCTTCTTATACCTTCATACATTGAATATCATTTCTGGCGTGTCCTGATCTGCCTCGGATGATTTTAACAAGAATGAATACGTAAAGCCCCGCAGAAATGATCCTGGGAATAAAGAATTTGGATTGCATATCAGTTCAATCCATCCATTTTCTGTGCCTGCTTATTCTTGGAGGGTCGCTGGTGCCTATTTCCACTAGTCCCTGGTACAGGTTGCCAGTCAATCACAGAGCAACGCAGAGGCAGGGTCAACTCCATCCTGAGATTCGAACCTGGGACCTTCTTAGTGCAAGGTGACTGTGGTCCTAACGTCAGCGTACATTTCAATTCCATAGTAAATAAGAACATTTATGCTGGGGTCTCACACCCAAATCCTCTAAAGCCAGTGTCCTGCAACTTTTAAATGTGCGCCTTGCCCTAAACACATGAATCAAATGTCTAAAATGCCTCACTAGCTTGCATTTGCAGCACCTCTTGTGGACTGTAGTTTGAGACCACTCCTAAGGAACCAAGTCGACACACCAATACACAGGAAGGCTTGATGTGATTGAGATGCTGTGGGGCGACTTAAACCAGGCTGTACCTGCAGGAAACCCTTCAAACATCATTCAGATAAATAATAGAGGGAACTAAAACTATTATGCTACAACACATATCTCTTTGAAGCTCTTCTAGCTAAAGTGAACGAGACTAGCTATCAGACGGGTAGGGTGTCATCGCTTTCTCCTTAGAGAACATTTTCTTTCTGTTGTTTAATGAGTTAAACAAGGTTATTTCTTATTAAGTACTGTCAAATCATGTTCCAGAGATGAATAAAAGGTTATAATCGACATTGTGTGAACATTTCTTAATAAAGTAGTTTAATGGCACCCCTTAATTTTTCATAACAGTATGTCCTAATTGTAAAATGTTTAAGCCTCACCCACATAACTTGATCAGGAAGTAATGCACCAACAAACAATAGGCTTCCAAAATAGGTTGAAAATGTATTTATTTACAAAATGGAAATAAATCAAGCCCAAAGGTTGGACATTTGCAGTAAACATAACATGTCAGTATGTTGGACGCTTGTCAGTAAGTTTAATTTCTTAAACTCTTGTTACAACATAAGTGTGTCCCTCACATTAAAATGAATCAAAACACATCTTTCTGGTGTTTTTTTTTTTTGTTTTGTTTTAATTTACACATACAGTACATAATTAAAAAAAAAGCCATTAAGTGATGTGTTTCTCAAACTTTCAAACACAGGATTAAAAGGCCGACATGCATTTATTGTAATTAAGAACTGGCTTAGATAAGGCCTACTTTACATTCAGTGGGCACATTGAGGTGCCTATGTGTAATAATGGTTTTATAACACTAACGCTAAGAGGCAGAGGAACATGTTCATTCATTTCACAAATCAAACCAACACACTTTATTATTGCTCCTTCACAGAAATGACAATTACTCCAGAATTTAACATATATGGTGGATTTGGCAACTTTGGATGCAAAAATTCACCCATAAGAGAAACTTAAATGGCAATGATGCCACCTGGAGGCAGAACTGAGGCATTACAATCAACTCTTTGGTTCCTCTTAATGTATGTTAGTCCTTTGTTGTGTTTTTTTTTTTCTTTGTTTTTTGTGCATGTAAATGGCCCAAATAATAATCCTGTAGCCAAGCGGTGTCGGGCTTGTTAAGAGGGGCAGCTTCCTCTGAGGTTCTCCGCATCATCATGTGTCATCCTCATTGAAGAAAAAGATGTAGTAGAAGACCGCGCTGATTGTGAGCAGGGCCACTGACAACAGCATGTTCTTGCGGTTCTCCCCTCTCAACATCGCAAGCTCCTTATCTACAGACAAAAAAAAAAAAAAACATTAATTAACAAGTAAGGTTTGGCAACAATCAGTCTCCAATGTCGCTGGAAATATTAAGTGTTTTTGTACATAATATACTAAAAATCTCCTAATTCTAAACCATATAATTCTTAATTAGCCATTTTGTTGTTATTGATATGTTAAAATGTTGTCACCAATGAGTTAGTAATGCTTCAAAGAATAAGAAAGATGCTAGCTCTAAATCCATGGAATTTATGTAGGAAACGGAAGTGAAAATTAATCTGGAATCTTGAAAATCCCTTGACTGGCAGCAGGCCCTTCCCCTCACTTCACTTTTCAATAGTGATTAAATATGTAAAAACATGCAAAAACATACTTTAATGATCAAGTGGAACCTATCACCAGGAAGAGTTATTTTAGGAGTATAAGCTCACCCAGTTTTTGGACCCTTTCATTTATGATTGCCATTTCATTTTCCAGTTCTTGTCTGTGGAGCAAAGTGGGATGGGGAAATGTTACAGATCAATCTCCAATATAAAAAAAACATAAAAATTATAATAGTAATACACATACTTACATCAAAGATGCAAAAAAGAGAGTATATGGCAAATGTACTCATTTCCCTTATGATTCTTCAGATTGTGTTATCAGGATTTTATGTGACAGCCCAGCACCAACTCGTGCATTGTTGTGAAGTGGAATAAAAATGATGAATGGCTTTTAAACGTTTTTACAAATCCAAATCTGAAACATTTGACATGCATTTGTGTATATTGCATGCTTACGCCTTTGTGAATAATTTTTGTCATTTCTTTCCATAAAGGCCAGAGTTGTCCCTCCAGAGCCACCGTGTGCCTCATGGCTGCCTGTCTAATTAATCCTTCTTTTCAGTTTCAGATGGATTAAACAGTGCTTCTTTAGGTGTTTTAGAGTGTTGGATTTTAATTTATAACAAAACCCTGCG
This sequence comes from Fundulus heteroclitus, assembly GCF_011125445.2. Classification (NCBI taxonomy): domain Eukaryota; kingdom Metazoa; phylum Chordata; class Actinopteri; order Cyprinodontiformes; family Fundulidae; genus Fundulus; species Fundulus heteroclitus. Next base: position 42,170 of record NW_023396632.1, on the reverse strand, counting down.
TTGAGCTTCTGCAAAACGTTATCCCCAAACCTCGCTGTCTGCTGTTTTCCTCGATCTTTATTATGCAGTATGTTCATTAATGTTCTCTAACAAAACTCTCAGGCTTTACAGACCAGCTGTATTTATGCTAAGATTCAATCGCAGACAGGTGAACTGATTACGACTGGACAAAAATATCCTGTCAAGGAGTGACACTGAAGTAGTCCATCCGTTTCTAACTTCAAGCCTGGACTATTGTAGTTCTTTACCATCAGGAAGTTCACAAAATGCAGTTCAAAGCCTTCAGCTGATCCAAAACGCTGCAGCAACAGTTCTGATGAAAATTAAAACAAGAGATCACATTTATCCAATTTTAGCTTCCCTCCATTGGCTCCCTGTTAAATCAATATCATTTAAAATCCTCCTTCTCACATATAAAGCCCTAATAATGAAGCTTCAGCATATATCAGAGACCTGACTGCTCCATGTATTCCTAAAAGAACACTTTGCTCTCAGGCTGCAGGTCTACTGGTGGTTCCTAGGGGTTTGAAAAATACAATGGGAGGCAGATCTTTTGGTTATCAGGCTCCTCTCCTGTGGAACAAACTCCCAGTTTTAGTCTGTGAGGCAGACACCCTGTCTACTTTTAAGACCAGGCTTTAAACTTTCCTTTTGGATAAAGCTTAAAGTCAGAGAGGCCTATGTAAGCTTTTCTCTCCAAGACATAGGCTATTACTGCAACCAACTGTATTTCATCCCCTAGACTTGAAAACTGGCTCTAAGGTTATCTTTTGAGCTGTGTTTCTTTCCTAGATGATGCCTAGATGGCTACTGTCATTAACTTATTACTTTTCTCTCAAATAGAAAGTACTCCTAGATCCGCGCTTCTGTGCTCCTTTTGAGTGTCTGCTCTGTCTTTTCAAACCCCTACATGATTGTTCACACTGAGCCTGGTTCTGCTGGGGGCATCTTCTAGGTAAAGGAGAGTTTTCCTCTCCACTGTCACTTCATGCATGCTCAGTATGAGGGATTGCTGCAACGTCAATGACACAATTAAAGCCACCGTCTATTACCAGCTCATCCAGGTGGACTAAATGCTGCAAGTCAATGCCTCGGTGCAATCTGCTGGGTTTCCTTGCATAGAAGACGTTTTATCCCAATCCGTTTGTAGCCTATGATTCACATTAATTGACTTTGTAAAGTGCCTTGAGATGACAAGTGTTGTGAATTGCAACTATTTAAATAAGCAGAATTAAATCCCAAGATTTTACTAATAGATAGATCTCAGCTGTATCTTCCCACGTATTTAAAGTCGACACCTCCACCTGCAGTCTTCATACTCACCTCTCCTTCTCGGACAGTCTCGTCTTCCTGTTTTTAAACTCCGCCCTCTCCAGGTTGTCCTGGCAACGCCCCCGTCTTTCTTCCAGCCTGTCAATCTTTACAGACAGAGACAAAAGCAGCAAATTTATCAATTCAACGACATTGCAAAAAGAACAAGCAGAACAATGAATGAATAAATGATATGAATGATACACACCAATCGACAGAAAAGCGACTGGTTCAGTAATATTAAATGAGATAACGCTTAAAAAGTTTTACCTCAGAGGCGATGCTGACATTCTCGCGTTTGTTGTCTCTCGTTTTAGCCATTTTCGTGCCTAAAGCGATAAGAGGCAAAGTGGAAGCAGCTAGATAAAGCTCTGACTGTACGGAAGTGATTTTCTTCGTTGTGATATTTACCTTCCTGCTCTGTGAGGTTCCGCCGCCAGAAAGCTGTGCTGCCCTCTGCTGGTCAAATATGTCATTACTACACACAATCAACACCGTCTGTTTCACTTTGTTTTGTTTTTTTGTTTTGTTTTTTTAATTACGCGCTCAAGTATTTGGTATTCTTTAAAAAAAAAAACGTAATTGTCTGTATATCACATGTGCTGCTATATTATTTTCTCTGACGACGTTCACCTGCTGGCAGGTGAGGAGAATAGAGAGAGTTCTTATTGATCGTCCCTAATCGGATTACCTGAGTTGAGAGGACACTACGGGAACAGCAGAGGAGGAAAAGCGAGTTCAACCTACCAGCTCTTGGTTTTAATTCTTTCCATGTGTCACAAAAATGCCTCTTTTCATAAACAGGGACCAAATAGCAGCGCATCAGGTGCATCTACTGGAGCACAAACTGAGGGTAAGTGATTATGTGAGGAGCCTGATCAAATTAGAAATAGTACTCTTTTAATCTCCTCAGGCGTTTTGCAATGACATGCTATGTACTTTGTTTTAGAATAAAGAGGAGAGAATACTTGAGCTGGAGACGGAGAACGCTATCCTTCATTTAAGACTTGCTGAGGTAAGAAGATTGTAGTGATGGGGCACCGATTTTCGTTTCTATTACAGAACTATAAACATGCTGGTGATTGCCAAATTAACCACGCCCCCTGAACCTTTTCATATTTTGTCCTATTATGAACACACACCTGATTGTGTTTTGGTTTGGATTTTATGTGGTTAACACAATGCCGCTCATAATGGTGAAGTGGATTGAAAGAGGCTGAATACATGGTTTGCAAAAATAATCAGTAAAAAAAAAAAAAAAACATCTGACATGCATTTGTATTCAGCTCCCTGTGTCAAAATGTTTGACACAACTACCTTTTGCTATAAATACAGCTACTACCGTTTTGAGGTATGTCTTGACCAATGATTCTTTTAAATTGTTATTTTTTTTATGGAGAGTTTCTGCTAACTTCAGGTAATGATTTCTTCAATTGGATTAAGGTCTGAACTTTAACTAGGCCATTATAAAACTGGAGTATCTTTTGTTCTGAACAATTCCTATAGCACTGTTTCTTGGTCGTTGTCCTGCTGTAAAATTAGCCTATTCCCAGGTCTCAAGTCTTTTGCAGGCTCTGGCAAGTTTGTTTCCACTTTTGTCCTGTATTCAGCTCCACCCACCTTCCCATCAGCTATAACCGCCTTCCCTGTCATTGCTAAGGAGTATTATCCCTACAGCATGATGGTGCGATCGCTGTATTAAAACGACGGTGATGCTGTGTTCAGGGTGATGAGCAGTAGGGGATGTCGTGGTTGGTTATTACACTTTTTTATTCTATTTAAATACCAAAGCAATGCTATGCGTTAGCAATCCCATTTCAATGTGTAAATGAAAGCCTATGGTCTGGTCAGATTAGAGGAACATTTTCTTACTCAAGAGAAATCTGTTCAAAATGTCTGCACCGCCAAACACAACTTGTACATTTGTGACAACCGATCCCATCTCGGGGTACGAGGTCAGTTCTGCCGACTAGTTTTCAGCGAGAAAACATTTTGGAAAGAATCCTTCAATTTGCCATGTTTAACAATATATCTCAGTGGAAACAACATCTTATAGAGGCAGCAACAACATCTCATATGTCATGTATTGATAGAAAATATAGGGTAGGCTACGGAACTTGACAAAAATCAGTATAAAAAACTGAATCAATGTGTTGTCAATAGAACAGAAATGGGCCCACTTATATCTCTATTGGTTTATTTACTCACTTTCTGAATCACTGTTTTGACAGATATGCAGTGGTTGTCATGTCTGTGTGCCCACTTGGTAAATGGTAAATGGACTGAACTTATATAGCGCTTTTCCAGTCATGTTGACCACCCAAAGCGCTGTACACTATAGCCACATTCACCCAGTCGCTCTCACTAACGCACACACATTTATACACCGAGACGCAGCTCGGTAGGCAACTTGGGGTTAAGTGCCTTGCCCAGGGGCACATCGACATGTGGCAGGGGGAAGCTGGAATCGAACCCACAACCCTCAGATTGCCAGACGACTACTCAACCCACCAAGCCACTGTCGCCCCTTCTTGCACTGTATGCACTGGAACCATGTCTGGTTGGGGCAGCTGTTTGAGAATGACTCCACACCCCCCAAAAATAGACATTTGTCTTTGTCTGAAGATGACTCTCTCGCTTCCTTATCTTGATTTTGTTTTTTGACACCTTTTGTTTTTTTCTTCTCAGCCAAAACAATTTATTTTCATCCCCTGCTGAGTGGCTGTTATCTTTTCCTCCACTGGGGTATCAGTGAGGATATAACTCATCAGTCTTTCTCTTTTTTTTTGTGATTTCCCTGAGTCCCGCCTTTGGGAATGACCTTAGCTCCTCTTGTGGGGCTCTGCTGCATCCAATGCCAATGGGCGGTTTGAAGAGGAGAGCTCCAGTTGGCTTATTGACAGCCTGTGAGTCAGGGGTGGGGGGAGTATGAGGTGCCCCATCCTGAGTGTCATTTAACATCACTTGACCTGCAAATTGTGGGGAATTTAAATCAGTAGTTGGGTTACATGCAGAATCAATCTATCTGAACCTCATGTTTACAGCAAGAGTAAATGCTGTAGCTACATTTTTGGGGATTGTCTTTAGTTGCTGTTGTCTTTCCAGGATTACTAATCATCCATGCAGATGTAGCAGTGTCGACTTTTCTCTTCAAGGGGCCATAGGCAGACAGATTCAGGGGCGGTGGGAGCAATGGGCCGGGATGGTTGATGTTACGACAACCTGCAATTGTCTGGTTAACAGAGTGTTACAGCAAAACCTAGCACAACAAACACTAACCACCCAGCGTTAAGGCAAGCTGCTCTAAAACACAGCTGACTTATCTGTGTGGGAGAGCTAGGTTTAAATAAGGAGGGCTCTTCACAGATTGGTGGGGCAATCTGGTCAATGTCCAATCCAGATGAGGATGATTGTAACAGGAAGTGGCTGAAGGTAAACCAGGAAGAGACACAGGAGGGCTCCAAGTTCCCACAGTGGTACCAGCTGGCAGAAAGATGCAACTACACCTGCAAACATACAGAAAAGAAAAGCAAAACAGACAAAAGGCCACTGGCCGTAACGGTTGGTAACATAACAACCCCTACAGCCCCTCAGCCGACAGGTGGGAGCTGTGGTTTAGCTCAATTTTCAATTCAATTCAGTTCAATTTTATTTATATAGCGTCAGTTCATGAAACATGTCATCTCAAGGCACTTTCCAAAGTCAAATTCAATCAGATTATACAGAGTGGGTCAGATTATACAGATAGGTCAAAAAAAATTCCTATCTAAGGAAACCCAGTAGATTGCATCAAGTCTTGACAAGCAGCATTCACTCCTCCTGCAGGAGCGTAGAGCCACAGTGAGAGTCGTCTGTATTGTCCATGGCTTTGCAGCAATCCCTCAAACTGAGCAAGCATGAAGCGACAGTGGAGAGGAAAACTCCCCTTTTAACGGGAAGGAAAAACCTCCAGCAGAACCAGGCTCAGTGTGAACAGTCATCTGCCTTGATTGACTGGGGGTTAGAGAAGACAGAGCAGAGACACAGTAAGAGATGGTTGTCAAGGAGCATGAAGCCTGGTCTTTGGTGTGGTTTCTTTGCATACACAAATGACTGCATATTTGTATGCACGTTTCTGTATGCAAGTTTTGGGGACTATTTCTAATGCATCCTACGATACTGAATTGCATTTCCTGAATCCTCAGCTGGACTAAATTTTTTTTTACAGCATCCTGTCAGTGTTAAATATTTAACATGGAACTCTTTTGCTGCATTTCTGATGGATTTGTTCAGCAGTCTCACTGCACCGACTGCCCAGAGCTTTACATCAGCTGATGTCTGTCCATAGCTGATCTTCCTGACAAGTTTCCTACCCATTTTTCTATCTAAAAAAATAAAAAAAGGGAGGACTATATGTATCACGCCTGGCGTGCAGGGATTCTTTACTAGCTGTGCTAGCAAGGTCATGTTGCAGTCTAACAAATAAAAAAATAACAGTTCTCCCTTTGTATATTTAGATGGTGCTAAGTGTCATATATATCAAAAGTTATATACTATTATGTGGAAATTACCTTAAGTCAATACTTTGAATAATCTTGCTACTAAAAAGTGCTTCATAAATAGAGTTGCCTAACCTTAATCCTTTCACCTTGATGTCAATTATCAAACTACTGAAATGAAACTGTATTTAAACACAAACATCCATTACTGGTTTTCCACCACACATGATGTCTTAGATTTAGGCCAAAAAGTGACATTTTATTCTCATCTGACCAGTGCACCTTCTTCCACATTCAGTTCAACTCAAAAAGGTTTCATAAATCCTAAAAGGGAAACTAAATGTTGTAGTAACTAAAATTACGTCTTCTTTTGTGTCCCCTTGTGCTGATATACAAACAGGAGTTTTGTATGGCTTCCTGTCAGAAATGCCTGTGAACTTGATGATCTTTTATAAAGGCCAAACTCTCTCACCTGAGCCGTGGATCTCCGAGGCTCATCCAGAGACACCATGAGCTTCTTGGCTGCTTGTGATTAATCCACTGCATGGCCAACCTATCGGTTTAGATGGACCACTGTGTCTTAGCAGGCCTGCGGTTGGGCCATATAATTAGTTTGAGGATAGATTAACCAGTGCTCTGTGGGAACTACCCAAATTGCTTTAGAAGTTGTAGTTTGCAACCAAAATACACAAAGGTAGATTCTATATTATTATTATTATTATTATTATTATTATTATTATTATTATTATTATCATATTACTACTACTACTACAAGGCAAAGGAAATTGGTTGCTTTAGATTTTAGTTTTGGCATATCAGAGTAAAAAGGAGATGAAAGAATGGCATACCACGCTTTTCTTATTTGCAGAAACTGTTAAAGAACATGTGTCTGAATTAGACTACATGTGTGCATAGATTTGATTTTTACCTTCTGACTCTATAATGAATGAGTACAATGAAGAATAAACTTTTATTCTGTGTTTTTCAGTGTGCAGGGAGGCTCCGTCGAGAGCATGAAGAAGACCGAAAGGCAGTAGACCATCATCAGCTCCAGAGGAAAATATTCCAATCCTCTCTTGTCAAGCTCCACACTCAGGTCCAGGTATGTGAATTATATATTATTAATTAAATGCGCAGGCATATTTACACCGACAAAGAACCCATAGAAGTGATTGGGCCGGTGTGTCTTCATGGCAGGCTGTCAAGCAGGCCCTGAGTGAGGTTTTTGCGGTTTACGTGAGCTTTGCCTCTGAACTGGAGGAGCAGAGCAAGCAGCTGCTGCAGAAAGTCAAGAAAGCCAACTCCTGCCTGAATGATCCCAACGGAGAGGAACTACACCGTGAGTATGGGCATGTGTGCATGATGCAGTGAGCCGGAACAAGTAGGAGGTAATCTGAGAAACAACATCCTAAGATAGCCTGCTGACGTTCTCGCCTTTAAGGCAAGGCTTTAGGTGTCTGTAATTAAAGGAACAGAAACTTGTTCAGAACATTTGTTACAGTGAGTCTAACGCCGCAAAAACACCACAAAGAGAAGAAAAGCGTCTCAAGAAAAAGCACGCGGCATACAGAAGACACTTCATCCGACATTGAAAGGCCCAAATATACCATCAACAGACCTGCAAAACGGACAATAGTCCAAAAAGGCCATGATTCTTAGCATTATTTACAAATATCAGGACAAACCCTTCTCTCCCTTCCTACTTCTGAAGTGATTTACAGACTCTGCTCCCTGAATCACATTAGGATGATCCTCTTGCTTGATCCCCCCCACTTTGCTTTGTCTCGGGCTGCTCTTTACAGTGTAGCCAATCAGCTGATTGAACGGCTCTTGGATGATTGGTGGAAAATGATCTTGTCACCTAATCGGACCTAGATAAGCCTTTTCACATGGCGCACAGATCATCCTGCAGGCTTCAAAATGTCTTTCCCTGCCTGATCTCACACTGCTGGCAGCTGGTGGGAGCCAAAGGGAGAGACTTCAGGACTGTGTAATTGACTTAGAGGTTATCTACTATGTTTGTTTTTCAATGCTGTTATTTCTCATTTATTAGCTTTGGTTTAGTTTAGTTACATCGTATGGGGTTAGGCTGGTAAAAAATAATGGATTGTTTAAAATGTACAATTAAACCACTAATAAGGATACAAGTAGGATGAAAATAAAAGTACAGAAACATCCATGTTTCCTTATCTTTTTCGCAAATTACATTATGCTATATTGCTTGATCCCTGCTATGGCATTTCGATCTTGAGTATTTTAATTGATATCTGTAGGCGAAATACAATACTGGGTAAAAGCTTAATTTTCTGATTGAATGTGTTTTAAATGTGCACATTCGAATACTGTGACATGCTGCTCACCTTAGCTGCTTTTGTGCTCCGGGGTCAAAACCTTCAGCAAAACATCAGGGTTAATACAGTAAAAACACTTAATTCAAAGGGATTTATTTACTTCATTTTATTTTCCTCCACGTAAATCAGATTTACATGGAGGAATAAACTATATATTGATACGATCCTGCTGCAGTTCATAATTCCAGGAAAGTAAGACATAAATAAATAATAATAAAGACATAAAAGATAAGTGAAATGAAATATGTTTGCCACATTAACACAGGAAAATTATTAAGAAATGAAATCATTTAAACATTGATTACAATTTATGTCACTTATTACAGATTAGATTATGCAAATCTAATGTTTTCATGATTTTTGTTCAGTCTGTTCCCACAGTAATAATTTTATCGAAAATGTATTTTTATTCTTCATATGGCACATTTGTTCCTCCAAAGCCTGAGGCACATAAGTCTTAAACTGTGCTGCCAACAATTTCTCTGATTTTAAACAATGATTAAAAACAACGTCACTGGCTGTTAATTTTCTTTGCTTTGCTTTTTTTTTTTTCAACTTTAACGTTTAATGCCAAGATTTGCAGGCTCGTGTCGCAGCTCTGGAGCGCTCCCTGGAGGAAGAAAGGGAGAGGTGCAGGGAAGAGAAGCAGAAGAGAAAAGAAATACACAATGCTTTAGTGGTGAGGAGCGCGTCGGTGGAGACAAAACAAATGATGTTTTCTGAAATAAAGTTAAACCTGTCGTTGCATATTTTGCCCTGTATTCATCTGCAGGAAGTGAGAGGAAACATCAGAGTTCACTGCAGGGTGCGTCCAGTTCTACATTTTGACCACGTCCAGACTTCCAACTGCGGGTCAGGGTTGGTTTAGCATGATTGGATCATTTTGAGAAAACATTATCTGACACATTTGTGGAGGAAAGTTTTTTTACATGTTTCTTTCAGGTCTGCTTCACCAGACTTAGTCGTTCATGCAATTAGTGATGTGAGTTATTCAGTCGATCAAAACAGTTTTTTTTTTATCCACTAACTGCTGCCTCAGTACTCACCTTTCAGTTTTCTTTAAAATGTTTTTGAAGGACGCGGTGATGGTGAATTGCCTGAGAACTGGGATGCCAGTGCAGCAAAAGATGTTTGAGTTTGAGAGGTAAAATAAATGGCCAGTGTAACAATAATGTGTTGTGTTAATTTTGGCAGTTGCTGGTGAAGATTCTGTCATCCAGGTTATAATCAATCAAATTTTGATGATCAATTTTATTTTTTTGAACCTTTTTTTCCCCCAGGTAGTCATTTTGTAGTCATTTTGTTTTTTCTCTCAGGGTGCACGGCCCAGAGGACTCCCAGGAAGCTGTATTTGAGGAAGTCAAGTCCCTCCTTACGTCTCTGCTAGACGGGTGAGTGGGAAGAGACTGGAGGAGCACTGTATCCGAGATCCGTTGATTTAAATATCATTTGGCTGACAGATTTGAGTGTTAATCAAATGTTATCTCTCTCCATGCCCTGCAGCTATAATGTGTGCATCATGGCATACGGACAGACAGGAAGCGGCAAAACTCACACCATGATGGGATCTCAGTCTCTGGAGGCAAAATCCGACACGCTGCAGGAATCTCAGGAGGGCATCATCCCCAAAGCTGCTGCTGAGCTCTTCCGGTACGAAACGGATGGCTCTGAAATGTAATCAATGAATTCCGAGCTGAGGAACAGTTGCTGCACAAAAGCTATAAGACACCTCTCAGTACTTTATAGCCCGACTTTCCTGTAATGTATTAGATTATCCCAGTGCAAATCCTCAGGGAAACGGGTCGCACACGGAGGCCCATCCTCCTAGGCACATTCTAAGTCAGATGCTAATCATTCACCCACCCGTCTCTGTCCTGTGTCGTTAGAAGCTATTGCTTGGTGTGAGTGGAGTACTTGGTCACCTGAATCATGATTATACTGTTTATGTAATCTCTTTGGGATGTGTTGGAGGACCGAGCTGTAAAAACTGGGGAGTCGTTACCCCTCTCTGTTCAAAGTGAAAGTCCGGCTACCTCCGATTTGAGCCTGGTTGCTGTTTTAGATTATGTGACAAGGTTTTTCAAAGAAAGAAAGAAAACTATCCCTCTTGTCAGAGAATGACCAGGTATTGGACTGAATTCACGTTGAAAGAGTCGCTCACATCTAAAAGACAACAAGAAAAAAAAAAGGGGCGACTGTGTACAAATTTGCCCATCCCTTACATTCTGTAAATTGGCTTAAAGTGTAATTTACCCGGATGTGAAGGCGTAGTTTGAGAAATGGCACCAAAGTGGGCGCTTCCAAGAGACATGGATGAGCGGTAAGAGTTTTAAGCAGAGCTCGTTGCTGCAGCGGTCAGGATGAGGGAAAGGGGCCTGTTGAATAATTTAGTGACCAGAGTAATGTCTAGTGGTTTTAGCCACATAACTGTCGTTTTAAATGGAGGATTTTTAATCCCTCAAACACAGAGCTGTGGTGACAAAAGCATGTACTGTTGAATCCTGTAAGGAAATTCAACTACAATAGCCACCATTTAACCCTAGGAGTGCAGCACTAACACTAGCACTAACAAATATTGCAGAACTTAACAAGTCCACAAAGAAATGTAAATGTAAAAAAAATGCCCAGTGACATTAAAGTTGCATTGTTAGGTCCAGTTTATACAGTTTAACCGCAGAAAAGTTGATATTGGGTTGAGTTTCACTTTAGGTGCAGGACTGACTGGTCTTAAAACACCTCAGCTGGAGTAGCTAGTGGTGCATTCGCAAAGATTCTCATAGGCCAAAGCTGCTTTTCATCATTTAGGTTGAATGGAAATATTTTTGTATGATTTGAATTTTGATGAAGACGAAGTACAGGGGGGATCTGCGTTGAAAGCTAGCTTTATAAAGAGCAGGGTAGGGATGTCGTTAAAGGTAGAATTTAATTTGTCTTCCAGATTCTAATGGCAGATATGTTTGCACAGAAATTCTCCAGTCAAATATTCTGCTTTTAAAATCACAATTTTGCACTTTTTTAAAATTCAGACTACATCCATTATGATTATGAAAACCTAATTAAATACGAGAAGAAGACCTATTGTGTCTGGACGTATTTAGTGCAATCCTGCAAAATTGTTACAAAAAATAAAGCAGATAGCTCTGCTTTGGTATTTCCCTCCTAAATACCACTGACTTTTTTTCTGTTGCGTCTTGGTTTGCATTGCCATGTTTGTTTGACTGATCCCTTGGAACACCAAGGCTGATTTCTGAGAAACCAGCAGAGAGTCACACAGTGGAGGTATCGGTGATGGAGGTGTATAATAACGAGGTGTATGACCTGCTCGCCCGAGACGAGCGGGGAAACGCTGTCGGCCAGCGACGGGATGTCATCACCACCTCGTCTGGGGCCAGCCAGGTCCCCAACCTCACATATGAGTGAGTACGGCCAGATCTGAGGAGACTGTGGGGGATTATTTAGAGATAATGGCTCCCTTTGGTTTAACAATCTGCAGAAGCGGCTCCTGTAAAGCTTTAATTTTTGACAACAGCTTTTTGAATCAAGGAACATTTTATTTGGGGGAAAAAAAAGATGTTTGGGTGTCCTGATCTAACAACGAATAATTATTCAGGATTTCCCCATCATATTCTAAAAAAATTAAATGAGAAATGTTGTTACCTAAGGAGGATGAAAGTTGAATAACCAAAATTCTTGCAGTTTTGTTCCCACCTATGGCAGTTTTTGCTCTGGGTCTAGGTTGATCTGTAGGCAGAGCCCCAGGGCACGCACATGAACACTGTCAGTTGTGCCCTGTTCAAGTTTTCTGTGCCTGTGCAGTAAAATGCTTTGTGCACTACTGCACTGCATAGTATCCTGCCCCAGAGTCTATTTCTCATTTTGATTGGTTGAGGGTTAGCCAAACGCCACTGGTTCCTGCTTGAGCTGTTAAGAAGAAATTGTTGTAAATGTTATAGCTTATTATAGTAAGTTACATCAACAGAGAAATAATTAGGATCCACTTCTATGTTCTGCCATCACATTTTCTACACAAACATGATGGTTCAGAAATACTGTTTATGATCTGATCAAGTTATCCAAACGAGGTCTTCCGCTATCAGAAAAGGCCACATATAAATTGGAAGAATTTATTTTTTTTTTGTGCTTTTTTTCTGGATCTTATCCATTTAAAGACAATTACAATATTGTCATTGTTTGAAATCACTAAGTTTGGCTGACATTAACTTTAAGTATTGCAGTTAAGTCTAAAAGGGTCCAGGTTAGGCTTAAGAACAGCTGCTAGCTTTCACTTTTTGGTTCTTTTTACAGGCCTGTGCAAAATGCGTCTGAGATCATGAAGATTCTGGGTGGAGTGCTGAAGCTCCGGGCTCAGTGTCCGACACTCATCCATGCCGACTCGTCTCGCTCTCACCTCGTCGTCTCTCTCACTATTTCCACCAAGAGCCCCAATGCACTGGCCCTGGGTGAGAAACAGTTGCGCAGTGCCTTGCAACAGTATTTGTAAATTTGTAAAATTTTTTGTTTGTGAGACCACTTTAGTGAACAAACAGCCTCATAAAGATCATTACCCATGCAAAGCAGGTCAGGGATTTAAAAGGTGTGAAGCAGCCTTAGAGCTCTAACAGCAACATCTTTAGTTGTACGGATTGAAAGGATTAAATTAGCCCAGTCCTAAACCCACTTTAAAATCTCTAGCTTAAGATCAGTCAAACTGTGTGAAAAGCATTTGTTTATTTTCAAATCTTGCCAGTTTATAGCAAAGAATGGACATCTACCTCAAAAGGACTTGCAGCTGTAAAGGGAACAAAATATAATTTGACAAATTATTGACTCAGGAGGCCTGAATACAATTTTTATATATATATATATATATATATATATATATATATATATATATATATATATATATATATATATATATGGTATTAATACTTTAGCCTGTGTAGCACTGCAGCAATCCCTGCATTCATCCGTCCTGTGTCCAGTCCGCAGGCTACAGAGAGCCAAAAAGGACATGCAGAGCTCCACCTGTAAGCAGTGGTGGAGTCCACGCTGCCGCCGTGCAAACCCTCCTGCCCGGCACTCCGCTGATGAACTGACTGTGAGCCCGGCCTCCTCTCCATGTCCCTCTCCTTCATTCTCCCCGTGCCTGTCCCCCCGAAACAGCATCTCGGCGACTCATTTCCGGACAAAGCTGCAGCTGGTGGACCTGGCAGGGAGCGAATGTGTCGGTAGGTTCTCAGTCGTGCTCTTTGAATTTGCAGGCTCCCGGGAATGGCAAAATATGGCTTCGGGGTTTTGAAAACCTTTTTGTTTAACCATAAATATCTTTGGCTGAGAGAAAATCCTGAGCACGGTCTAACTTTTAGACGCACGTGTGGTTCAGGTATGACTGGAGTGTCAGGGGCAGCTCTGTGGGAGGTGTCGTGCATTAACCGGAGTCTCTCGGCTCTTTCGGATGTCCTGGGAGCTCTGGCTGAACAGAGGCCCCACGTCCCCTACAGGAACAGCAAACTCACCCATCTGCTGCAGGATGCCATAGGTGAGACACACACACACATTTCATTTGTCCTCTTTTAGATGCTATGAGTCTATGAGGAGGAGAAAGTTGGATTGTTAGACTGGGAATTTAGGGACATTTATCCAAATCAATAACCCTTTATCTGGCTCGTAGATAATACAAGAATACAACAACTATAGATGGACCAACCAGATTAAAGATAGTGGCTTTAGTACTTTTCAATAATAGTTCTTTAGTGAATTAATGCTGTAGTAGTATCTAGTTCTATATGAAAACTATAAAATATAAGTGGATACATCTGAGTTTGAGGAAATCCATATAGGTCAGGACTAGGCTTGTATCGGAGCTCCTGTAAGACAAAGGTCTGAAAAAGGTTTGAAAATTCTTTTGTTAATCATCCATCCATCCACAGATAATTTTGTATACAAATTCTGACTTTGATAGAAATATCTGCAGCAAATCCAAACTAAATCATTTAATATTCTGAAATAATTTGGACATTAAAAGATCATTAAAAGGTCGTGGAGCCCTGATGTAAGACGTTTGCAATTATTCTGAAAAAAAAATATTTTTTTGTTTTTGCAGCTATATGTGGGACAGTAGCTTGAGAACTTTAAAAACTGCAAAAAACAAACAAACTGATAATGAACCAATGAAACATCTGTAGTTGGACATTAAGCTCCACCATCAATAGTATAAAAAGTTCCTTTAGGACATCAAACGTCTCTCCATAATTTGGTATTTATTTCTTGGTTTAGGTCCGGCAATAGCAGAGGGGCAAATGTGACAATGAAGATCAAAGCTCAACACTTTTTTTTAAAAATTATTATTCTGGCAGGCTTTTAATGTGTAAAACTGTGGTGGCACTCCTGGTTTTATCCAGTTTGTTTTATGTTTTATATTTTCTTTTACCTCCCTGTGTGTGTTTGTTACTATTTACTGATTTTGTTAAGCACATTGGTCATCATGGTAGATGTGGAAGGTGATATAAAAATAATTGATTTATTGTCAGGTTACAACAGTTTTGATTTTTTTTAAGTTAGTTGAATTTTAAATTTGACAACGGAAGAGAAGCAGAGCAGTAAAAAAAAAAAAAAAAAAAAAAAAAAAAAAAAAAAACAACTACACGCTAAAAACTGTAAAGACAACTAAACTTAACAGAACTAAAAACAATCACCTGTCGTTTCCCGATTTTGTCCACTAGGGGGCGATGCCAAACTGCTGGTGATGCTGTGTGTCTCTCCCACGCAGCGCTTCATCACAGAGTCTCTACAGTCGCTCGCCTTTGGCACAAGAGCCCGCCAAGTCCAGAAGGAGAGACCCCAAAGGAGAACGAACGCACTAAAAGTGAAATGATGAGGCAGAGGAGGATTTATCTCTGCAGATGCCCTACCCTTATGCAGTCTGGCAGCCATGTGCACAGGCAATTTTGGGGGAAGATACTCAAGCCAAAAAATAAATAAAAAATCACCAAACTTAGTCATAAAATGGGGAACACACAAAACAAAGTAGGATATACTGAATCTGTAATTTATTTGGATTTATCTTTAAACCAATCAATACATGTTTAATAAATTAGGGAAACTCAAATAATCAAGGGACAGAGGAGAGTGGGAGCAGAACAAAACTCTAACCAGAACAAAACTAACCAATCACTGCTCTTTGGTCCGAAGAGCAGTGATTGGACAGAGTTTTTACAGGCCTGCAGCTCTCACAGAGATAAAAAAAAAAATGTATTCATCTTTTTCTGAATACATAATTTATTGACTACGTTCTGGATGGAATGACTATTTTACCCAGTATAATAAAAAAGGGTTTCTGAACAGGATTACCAACCATTTAAAGCAGCACAGTGAAACTGTAATCCTACACAACAGAACCAAAAATATGTCTGATTAGGTAAGGGTCATATGTTTTGTTTTGTTGTTACTCAGACTGTCGTAACCTAGAATGGTTCATGTGACCTAGAGCAAACATTCAGCAACGGATCTGACGCTCTGAAGTAACAGGGTAGTTTTTGAGAAGGGCAACCAGAACTGAGCATTAAGTGCTATATTGACCTGAAAAATCATTTAATATATCTCAAAGCTAATATTTGGGTCAAAACGTACATGGCACTGCTTTAAATCTTATCAAACTCTGCTCTAAATAAAAAAAAATAAAGCATCCAATAGTCTTTGAAATTACATTTACAAAAGAGGCAAGACAGTAGTTATTAAAAATGACCCTAATGTTTTGCTAATAAAATCCAATAGACAGCCATGTAACATTTCCCTACTTATTATTTTGTGTGATGCACCATCTTAGAGCATTATTATACATACATTGGTTTGTAACAATAATTACCAAGTAAATTGATACCTCAACTGTTGAAGTACAGATTAAGTATAAATGCTTGCGTAGAAAGAACTCCTAAAGGTGACTTTTACTAATGTAATGCATTTTGCCCAGGACGCTGTTATTAAATTGTGTTCTATGTTGGTTTCTAATTTCAACACATTGGTGTTTACATTCTCCTGCAAAATGATTGTGGTCATGCATTCCCCCACCCCCTTTGGGTTTTCAAATAAAAATAATTAAGATCTTAATTAAAAACAAAACAAGTGAACTGTTTTAATTTGTAAAGCAATCTTTAATTTCTCTGCCTTGCTGTCTGTCTGTGACAGCTTGTCTGTATCCCTCACTCTCTCTGTCTTCATTAAACCTGACAAACGTCAGTAAACAGTTGGACAAGGCTTTGAAATCATGGATTTCATGAGTACAAAAACATGTAGGCTATGTGTCCCGCATGGATGCTCTTTGTATGAAAAGGCAAGCGTTTTCAGCAGGGGTGACGTCTAAAGGCAAGGCAAGTTTATTTATAAAGGCACTTTTCAGTCTAGAGGCCCTCCCCATCCCACTCCACTCTGTTTTTCTCCTCTTTTTTTTATTTTTATTTTTTAAAGGAAGTGTCGGGCTAGAAGCCAGGTAATGTTTTCAGTGCCACTATAATGTAAAGTACTGAGGTAAATCTTGCACTGAACAGTGTTGGTTGATTCCACAAAGATGGACATCACCCTATTTGTCTAAAGCTGCGGCTCAGAAGAGTGGATAGGAGGAGAAAGGAGCAAGGGGTGAGCTTGTGCACAGCGTGGCTCAGGCATGTGCAGAATTCTCACAAGAACTCAAATCAATGTCCGTCAAATGTTTTTTATGTATTGATGAATAAAGAAAAAAACTGGCTCTAACAGAAAAGACAACAGGGCAAGAGCTAGGGGTCTATCTGAGCACGGGCCTGCCGTATGGAGAAACTAACAAAAAGATAAAGGGTAGGAGATGCGTACCTATAGTTTTTGTTTCAAACAAAATCCACATTCACAGCCTTGAAACAGTATTTGAACTCAAACTCGAAAGATGAAACGTTTTAGCAGCGTTTTAGCAGTTTTAGCAGCTAAATTGTAAAATATTTTAACTTGTGCAATAATTTTGTCCCCCCCAACCCCCCCAAAAAGTCCCCATCTGCATCAAACACCTTTGATGGGAGGCAAAATTATTCTTGAATTGTAGTTCAAGAATGAGGCTAAATCTGTTAATGTTAATATTACTCATTTTATTATGAATAGAATAATTGTATGTTGCACTTTGATTCGTCTCATTGTCTGTTTTTAGAAAATCTCACCTTTTTTAACTGGCATCGTATCAGCATCCTCAAAATTGAGATATTCTCACAATGGATCAAACAGCTAATATAAGCAGTCCCAAAGTTGACAAGTGGAGATGTGAGACGTCACATAGTGATGAGTAACAGGATTCTGGGAAAAGACAAAAAAAAAAAGAAAAGAAAGAAGGATGGTAGCACAAATCACAGAATATTTTAACTGAAATTGTTAGAAACATTGTGTTTAGATAAGGGGTGAAAAACACCCACGGTAGATGTGAAAAAATGAGCAGTGAGAATCACAAGACAATGGATGAGCGTCACAGCACGTTGAGCTGAGACCTTCCTATTTTAACGCTGCATCTTTACTTTTGGCAGACCCCTCACGTGTTATCACCGGTGGGCCACATGTACATCCTTTGCAGAACCTACAAGGTTCTAACTTTTGGAATATAGACAGAACTAAATTCCCTTTTATTCATAAAAATGGAAGAGATGGCTGCAGTACTATGTTCAGGTAAGGCAGATTTGTGGTAAATCGTGAAAAATTGGGAAATGGCTACAAATAATAGCTACTTGTCCAAAAATGAACGGTCTGTCCTCAGACTTGCTCGGAGGCTACCGTCTGATCCTGCTCACATCCTCAACTCACAATACGAGCCGATTCCATCTGGCAATCGGTTTAGAATCCCTGCTTGTAGACTCGACAGATTTAAAAACTCGTTTGTCCCTTCATCAATCAGATTGTTAAATAAAGCAGGCATATAGTAACTTCTCATGCTTCTGATGCTCTGGTCTGATTTGCTGGATCACCTGTGTCAATCTGTCGATGTTCTTTTATGGATCAGCTTTTATCTAGCAATATCTGTTTACTTGTTTATTGTGTTCAGACGATTTTTATTGTTTGTAGTGTATTTAATTGTTGAAGCAGCTTTGTTTAGTGTACAATGTCCAAGACAAATTTCCCTGTGGTGACAATAAAGTATACATCTAATCCATCTTTCTACCTATGAATAAGTATATTAAATGCCAAATAAGCCTAAACTGTTGCAATCCATTCTGTTTTTTATCTCTTGGCTAACATTATTTTCCTATTGGGGTCAAATATGGAGTGAAATGTTAACAATACCCCCTTAGCTCTCCTTGGATTCCACCCATTGCTCGCCCTTAAATGCATGGCTTTAGAAGTTTTTGAAATGAGGAAGTGCTTCTGGGGCAGTTGCAAAGTTTCCCTTTTGCCTCGAGATGGCTCTGCTTCTTCTGGTCGGCTTTCTAAGATTTTATTCACTTTTCTGCAAGATCCCTGCAACACGGCATCTTTCTACTAAAGGTAAGGGAGCTAATAACTTCAGAGAACTTCACTAAGAATTTCTAAAATATCCCTTTAAATGTCCCTTCTGTTGGCAGATGTGTAGCAGACCCACATGATCTATGCAAAGGTTTACACAGGAATTAAAAGTGCCATAGAATAGAACATAAAAAAGGCTAATTAAAACAGAGCTTGAAAAGCAGCGTGTAGGGTATGGAGCTGAAACATGACATTAGATTTTTATTAATTCAAGCAAACTGTCACAGTCAACAGTTACATAAATTATATCATATACAGTAATGTTCTAATCGTCTCCCATTCTTCTTTAAACCAGGGTTTCTGTCCCATTGTGCCCCAAAAACAGAGAAACAGCAAATCCATACAAGCGCAGGCAAGTAAGTAGTAACGGCACAATACATTCATCAACTCAAGAATATGTTGTTTTTTTTTGTACAAACAATAAGGCAAGTTGGAAAAAGGAAAAAAACCTAACTGATGGCAGACGGGTTCTTCTGTTTTAGGCCTCGTAACGCCTGTAACGACAGCTGCAGAAGCAAGCGAGAAAGGTTCTGCAGTTTGGTGGGCAGGGTACATAGCAAAGGGGAAGAGGATCTGTCAGATATGCTGCCTTCTGTGAGATTTAATGGTCCTTACCCGCTGTTGCTCTGGGAGGAAGGCAGGAACTCAGATACACTTGCAGAGTATAAAATCACTCCAAGAGTCAGGAAAACTTATGAACCTACTTTTTTTAAAAAGAAAAAGAAGTAAAATCGATGGCTTTGTGTTTCTTTTTTGACATGTCCATCATTGTTTAGAGGTCAGGAATGGTAGAAGTGGCTCCGGGGGAACTGGACAGACAGAAAAAGGCAGCCTCTTGTCAAACGTTTCCCCTGGAGCAAAGGTAAACGGATGGATACGCACACGTGTGGTCACAGCAGCCAAATGCTTCCTTGTCTTCACTAAAAAAAAAAACAAAAAAAAAAAACGGTTGTCTGCTTTTCTGGTACAGTCAGTTCCAACGTAAGAGAAGAGAGAAATGAAAGCCCAGCTGGTGTTGGAACTCTTCATGTAGTGCTCAGTACTGGGAACTACTGGCCTGCTAAATCAATAAATGTTTTAAGACTATAAAAAGACAATAAACAAAAGCAGCATTCACTCAATGCCATATTCAGCCACCAGGTGGCAAAATCATTTTGGACAACTTAAGAAACATGAAACATGCCTTCATTTTTCCGCCTCCGTTATTATAATTTTTTTTGTCCAACATCAGTGAACAGATAAAACAAAAAAAAAGTCAATCTTCAAAAATGTGTCTTTTTCGTGTATATCGGTAAAGATGAGTCATCACAAGATGTACCAGGAAGATTGGTGTCGCAGATATGAATGAAGGCCAAAAATTTTTTTTAAAAAAAACCCGAATAACTCTTGAAACACTAGACAGATCAATGAGAGCAACATGGAGTCTTTCCACCGAACACAAGCCACAACAAGACGGAGAGGTGACGAGATCAAACGAAAAGGAAGCTCGACTGTGGAAATGGGGGCGTTCAGAACCCTCCTCTTCCTCGACGGCGGGCCGAGGAGTGTCGGCGCGTGGGGGTGGCACCTGAAAATGTTTTATCACCAACCACCAACGGCTGCCCCCGACACCCCCCCAACACCCTCCGTCATTCCATCCAGTCCCCTTCGTCAAACTCGGACTCGTCCTCCGAGTCAGAGTACTCCACGGCGATGCGCCGCGAGAGGATGGTGGCCACGTCGTTCCCGACTCGCTCATGCTTGGCCTCTTGCTCTCGCTGCTCCTCCACTTTTCGCAGCTGGATTCCTGCAGCGGGGGAAAATTAGGAAGAAACCTCAGTGTTGGATTCTCAGCCAGGGGGAATTAAAAAAAATTTTTTTTTTACTTTGTCATAAAATGAAAGACATTTAGAGATTAATTTGCAATAAGCCACCCAAACTAGAGGCCTCTAGACAAATAAATAAACATTTCAACAATGGTCAGTTTTGCTCAATTTTATTTTGGGCCTTGACAAAGAACGCAATTCTCATCTGACCCTGCAAAGCCTTTAAAAGGCATATTTCAGTATAACAAAGTATCTGAAGTATGAAGTATAAATACGCAACAATCTGCTAAGTCATTTTAGAACTTTAATACATAAACCGTGGTTAGAAGTAACTTCTTCGGGCCAAACAACGTCTGTTTTAGTGATATGGCAGCTCCACTACTGTGGTGCAGTTACACCCTCATGAGTAAACCATGCACCTATTACATGTAATTACCACATGACTCCCTTATTTGAAGTGTTCTGGTTACAAAGCTGTTTGAAGAGCTGATATCTGTGGGCACCTGAGTAACAATGCTGGTCTGAACAGGGGCAGAAATAATAATAATAATAATAATAATAATAATAATAATAATAATAATAATAATAATCTGCCAGGATTTAATGTTTTGAGTGACCAGCGGTCATTAGCCACTGTGGTTAATTACAGACAGACTCAGGGTTATGAAATCCCTCTGCAGGATGCCCGTTTAAGTCTTCAAAATGTTGCACTCGAGACATTAGCTATGCTGACTTCTTCCTCCTCTGTGGATAAATTGCTATAAGTACCTTTAATAAACTCAAATTTAAGATGGAGACTTGGCGATCATTACTTTTGTCTTGAGTGGGCATTGTCTGGTTCATTGATCAACGAGATCAGCATTCCAGGCATAATATAATCGCTTTTTTTCATGCTTATTTACATATTCCTCAATTTTGGCACACAACAAGCCTCAACAGAGTTGTAAAATTAGATTACATGCCTTTTAATACGTAACTAGCATAAAAGAAACAGATACTGAAGCACTGAAAAGCAAAAAATATAAAATAAAAAAATTACTTTGAATTGCACAGATTTGCAAGTTTTGCCCGTAAAACACATCTGACCTTTCCTGATTGCTTCCAAGAGTACGCTGCGTGCGTCGCTGATTGGTGGCAGATTGGATGGATGGTGCCTCTTGGTCCCCACATCGTGCATGGCATGAGGAGGCGGGGAGGCCATGGCTCCCGCTGAGGGGAAGGCCGACGCAGGTGGGGGGCCTGACAGACAGGGCGACGAGCTTCGCGCTCCAGGGAGCGGCAGTGGAGGTGGTGGCGGGGGAGGGGGCAGCATGGTGCCATCTGACTGGGTCCCGGAGCCCTTGTCGTGGTGGTGGTGGTGCTGGAGGCGGGCCGGGGACAAGGAGTGGAGAGGAGGCGCGACAGGCGGTGGGGCCGGGTGGAGCACCCCGGGCGCGATCTGGAGGGGAGCAGGGGGAGGAGGGATGGCTGGAGGCTGATGCTGATGCTGGACTGGCAGTGGAGGAATGGGAGGAGGAGCAGCGCCTCGCATGCCCGTGGAGGGCAAAGGAGGAGGAGGAGGTGGCAGAGGGGGTGGCGGCGGAGGAGGAGTGCCGGAGTTGAGGCCTGCTGTCCTCGCTGGGGATTGAGGTCTGCTGTCGGAGAAACCTGAACTGGAGCTGGAGGGGGAGGAAAACAATGACGTGGTTTATTCAGACTGACACCTAAAACGGTTGTTCCTTTCCTTTCATACGCTGCGCCTTTAGTCAGGAACTTTCTGCAGTACATTTTGTAGGTAAACATTAAGAGAACCTTCCCTACCTTGCAAAAGATTCCAGAAACCTTTTCAGATTTCAATTTTTGTTTTACAATCACTATTTTATGTTGAAAACCAACAAAAACTTTAGTGTCCCAAGGTTGTCATATATTGTCTTATTATTATTATTATTAGTTTTTTTTATAGTCTCCTGTCTGGCAATGTGGCAATAAGAATTGTCGTCTTAAGGCCAAAAACAGCCCAACAGATTTTACTTTCACAAGCAGAGCCTTGTCCCATTGTTTTCATACATTGTCTTATTATTTAACATAAAATCCTGTCATCTTGTTTACACCTACCCTTAAAGGTAGAGTGAATGATTTTTTCCCCCGGAAATGTAGGTAAGAAACACCCAAGTCCCTTTTTGAATAACTGTGTTATTGCATAGTCATTCCAGGTAAGATGGTCTTGGGCATCCAAATATAACCTGACTCCGCCAGATAGATTTGCTCCGCATATCCATCTGGAAACCTTCAGTTGAAGTAATTTTGGGAAGGGGCGAAAATACTGGTTAGCTGATTGGCCTATGTTGGTGATAGACGGGCCAAATAAACCAATCAGATCAACGAAGCATATGACGTACTCGTCAACATGCTTTGTCGTCGCTCTGTTACGAGCGACGACGAAAACACAACCACAAGCCAAGCTACTCTTGCTGCTGCAGGTAAAGGCTCGTTAGCTCAGCAAAGAAATACTCTGTAATTCCGATAAAACTTGCTCGATAGCGGTGCTAACGCTAGTTTCATCGGCTGAAGCCGCCATGTTCCTTAGACTGAACTGTCGCGCTTCCCGTTGCGTCACACCTCAACCCGCCTCAAAGCCAACGCTGATTGGACGTTCGTTTGGCGAACGGCTCCAAATTTTCTTTAACGGAGAGTAGCCAGACTGATCTGCGAGTGAAACCTTGAAAGCTCGCAAGATCAGGATGGTCTCACGAGGCTAATCCAAATACACTCTGGTCTCATTTATTTATTTATTTTGAGGCCTGCCTCTTCTTCTCATACACTTGTAAAACAGTTTGCTTCCTGCGACTCTGGACTCTAAACACTGGAAGTGTGCCCGCACAGCCAGCAAGAGGAAATTAGCAAGGAACGTACACGCATACTGCCGTTATGTGAGCGTGTCAGAATCATTGGCATGTGGAACAACCAATAGATAAGGTGGAACTCGAAGCTGAAAAAGATTGTCCACTATACCTTTAGACACAGCTTACCGCTTCCTTTGAAGAGGTAAGCTGTATTGTTACTTAAATGTAACATATATTTCCCTCTTCTTCCATGCACCTGCACAACACTAGTGTTATTTCAATTTCGCGCCATAGGGGGCAGATGTCTGCAAAAATCCTGGAACTTGTGCTACGCTTCCTTTAAATCTCAAAACAACACACTGAAATGTGTGGTTGCACCATGATAGAATGTGAAGGCGTTCAAGTTGTATAAATGCTTTGGCCCTAAGGCTCTGCAAGTGGACTGCGGCTGATTACATCATCTGTTTAATTTTGAAAATCCATCTCAATCAACTGATTATATGCTGTGGGAAAACTAGAATCCTTCCTTTGGGAGGAAGCAAATGTCAACATCCTTGTTTGTTTTGTTCAACTAAATCAGAACTCTTCTTAATTAAAAATGTGCAATAATACATGAGCTGGGGGGGATGACTGAGAAATCATTTCAGCAGCGTCCTATGAAATGTCATTGTTATCAGATAACGTCCATCAGCATTTAGCCACATTAAAGACAGAGTCCTAATGATGCGGGCCATTCACTGAAGCTAAAACTGTGAGGGTAAATTTAACCTGTGAATCAGGATACTGCAACACAAAGACGGAAAAGCTAACAACAATGTGTCCTCCTGCAGAGAAAATTGCACTGCAGAAAATAGCACGGAGCATATTTTCTACAAACATGCCTCTGCACAGGTTTTTACAAGGAGGTGAAAGTGAGGCAGGGACATCCACGGCGATTCATAAACAAGAAGAAATGGCAAGATGTCAAACAAATGCCGAAAGGTACATAAGCCTACAAGACTGGGGTGAAGCGACTTAAAGCAGAAGAATGCTCAAGGACAGCTGCTGGGAAAAAAAAAAAAAAAAAGGAGAAAACTCTTTGATGTTGGATTGATCAATTTGTCTGATCTCTCAAAGAGCAGAAGAAGCAGAAAAACAGCCTTTAATATGCTCAATGGCCTTAAACTATTGATCATGTCCTTAATCTTTGACCAGCAAAATCGATACATATTGTGTTTTTATGTGTGTTAAAAAAAAACTTCTGCACAAGCTTCTGACGCCCCACCTGATCACAGAAGGGGGCTTGATTTCGCCCAGCGGGTGCCCGGGGGGAGGCGGCGGCGGAGGGTCGTGGGGTCGGGAATACATTCTATCCCCGGTGCGGTTCAGCAGCTCGTTCATCTGGGTGTAGGGCAGCGCTGCGAGCGAGAAATGCCCGTCCAGATGCTCCATGTACAAGGCGCTTCTGAGCAGAAACACACATGACGGACATTTTATACACACCCGCCCACCTCCTTGTGTAAGGTTCTACCAACACAGAGAAGAAAAATGCAGCTCCTTCAAAAAAAATAAAAATCTAAATACCCATTGATCTTTTTCCGGTTTTTGTCACATTACAACCACAAACCTCTCTTTTCCGAACAAAGGCATCCCCACAGCATGATGCAACCACCACCAGACTTCACAGAGGGCATGTGTGTTCAGGGTAATGTGCACTATTATAAAAATCTACTCCAGAGTTTTGCATGTAGGTAAAAAGTTTCATTTATTGTCCTGTCTGACCAAGGCCCCTTCTTCCACATATGTCTTTTTTTCCCCTTCATAGTAGGTACACCTGGTCCGGCGTTCTGTTTAGCTGTGACATCATCCAGGGACGACAGATCATCCGCCATTAACATATAACATAGAAAGGATTCCTGGATCAATGTGTGCTTCTGTACTTTTTTGTCTCTCTTGTGTCTCTGCTCTGTCTTCTGTAACCCCCAATCGGTCGAGGCAGATGACTGTTCACACTGAGCCTGGTTCTGCTGGAGTTTTTCTTTCCACTGTCGCTTCATGCTTGCTCATTATGAGGGATTGCTGCAAAGCCATTGACAATGCAGACGACTCTTTCAGGAGGAATGAATGCTGCTTGTCAAGACTTGATGCAATCTACTGGGTTTCCTTCAATAGTAAACTTTTTGACCCAATCTATATAATCTGATTGAAATAAACTTTGGAAAGTGCCTTGAGATGACATGTATCATGAATCAGCGCTATATAAATAAAATTGAATTTAATTGAATTTGGTAAGTCCTTTACATGACTTTATGTGGCTTTTCTTCCAAAATAACCTTCATTAATCTTCAGTTAACCGGATCCATATAGTTCGTAGAGTCGAAGTCCGGATCTAAATACAATTGAGCCTTAGTTGTACTGTAAGATATGGACACTGTTGTTCACAGCTGCTCTCCATCCCATCTGACTGAAAAAGAATGAGCGGAAGTTGTAGGCATGAATACATTTCAATCCATTTCATCATCATGCTCTACTCTGTTTATATCTGTCACATTATACCCCTGGTGAATACAGTGAAGTTTGTGGTTGGAACATGAAAATAATGTGAAAAAGTTGAAGAGGCATGAATGCTTTTCCAAGGCACCGGTACAAAGCTGTTCAAAATTAATAGTTTTTTTTTTCCTCAGGCATGAATATAAATGTGGCTCGGCGGCTGCAGTAGTTCCTAACCTTGGGCTCCTGGAGACTAAAGAAATCCACCCTTGATTGAGACTGTGGCTATCCATCAATACATGGGCCACACGGTCATACATATTTACATGAAATCTATTCTTATCTGCCTTTGTAGGAAAGATTTTCTGTCTGGCATTCACGATATTGATGCGTCCAAAAGAATCAGCAAGTTTTGCATAACATCTTAATTAAACTGATTTGAAGTATTGAACATGAGTAGGAATGGAGCTCGGCGCCATAATAAAAATGCTATAGACATTATTGTTCATTTTTCAGCTGTTAAAGCCATTGGTGATTTACATTTTGCTTTGATTAAATCCGTTTTCAGTTCTCGTGTCAAAGCTTTACTCAAGGTTCACGCCCTTCTTTCATTCCAAACATTTACAAACTCTAATTTCCAGGTGACTTAATCCATTTTTTGGCTATTTTAAAGTCTAAATGCGCCTTACAGTGAGTTTATAGCAGATCATTTTGCGGCCCTCTTGAGTTTTAATACAGAGTCGGTAAACTGGAGACGCCAGAGCTGGAAAACAAATCGTCCTTCACACACCTGCTGTCGTGATAACCTGTAGATCCGTTGGCCTCCCTGTGCTTGTCTTCTGGGATGTCCTGAGCGAGCTCTGGCCCCAGCGCCAGCTTCTGCCACTCCTTCTTCCGATCGTGAGGCTGCCGAGGCACCTTCTCCGGCTCGGGCGGACGGTCGATCGCCTTCAGCTGTTGCAGAGCGGCCGATGGGGGGGGGGGGGGGGGGGTAGGGGGGGGGGTGTTGCCGAATGAGAGGGGAATTATTGGGGGTACGAGATGAGTGAGAGGGAGAAAATCCACATGCAGGACAAAGCCACGGTAAATGATATGAGGATGAGTGAAAGAAGATGAGAGGAAGAAAAGATAAAAGATTAGCCGTTTGGGATATTTTCTCACAGCGGAAAAAAACGGCTTGTTAACACAAACGACAAGCTGCGTTGAGATTTACACCCTGATTTATAAACAGAAAGATAATTGCATTTATTTTTTTCTCTAAATGCTGCTAAACCCTCTAAATTTAACTTTGGTACGGAAGTATCTGTGACTTCTGTCTTGCTTGAACTTAACGCTGCAGATGTGTTAATTAGACAGCTCGTTTATTTAGCTCTTTGAAGACAGAGTTTTTGTTTTTTCCGCTAAAGAAGAGATGCGGTAAAGGAAAATCCCGTCTCGTACAAAGCCCAAAACACAAAGTGCTCATCCATCAACCAAATCAAAGTACTGAGTTAATTAAAAACAGGATAACAATTGCCTTATCAGCACTCTCTGTCCCCAATATTTATTCATAAAGAGTTAAAACACACAGAACTGTGAAGAGGTAGAGCAGCAAGTTGCTAAAGCAGAAATCACACAATATTAAAAAAAATAAAAAATAAATCATTTGGTTTTTTTTTTTGTCACATACCTGCCCTGGAAGGTCTAAGTACCTATAGACCTGATCATACATGCGGGGGTCCTGCAACTACAAGAACAAAAAACAAAAGCACCAGGGGTGAGGGGAGGGGGCTCAAATGAAAATAAAAATGGCACAGCGACGAGCACAACAGAGCCTCACACAGTCAACTGGGACAACATTCGTATGTGTGTGTGGTGGGAACAAGAGAGACAAAAGCGAAATGGTGGAAAAAGAAAAGTGCTGTTGAACAGAAAATGAGAGCATGTGCAGACTGAGGGGCGGGGGGTGGGGGTTGGGGGGGGGGGTCACAGGTAGGTAGCAGAGACGCACGCATACAAGCACCCTCTCGCACACGTCCAAACAAACGCTGGGAAAACAGAGCCAAGCTCGGTCCCAGAGAGAAGGCCGAGGCAGAAAGGGGAAGAGTTCACTGGAACTGGCAAACAAAACTAGAAGAGAGTGGACGAGAGCCAGTTCAGAGCTACGATGAGAGCACAGGCTGAAGACATGCACGACCAGAAACACACACGCATGCTGATCAGCTTTTAATACAATGGTGGATTGACACAAAATTAAAAGACAAAGTGATGCAATGCAGCATTTTACTCTCAGTGAAACATTAAAACAACAGTCTCAGGTCAGACAGCCTGATAAAATGTATAAATGCTGACAAAAAAAATTTAATTTTTAAAATCATTTAAAAAAAATTAAGTTCCTTCCATCAAATATTTCATAAAAGATATGTGAATTTGAAATAAAAGCAACCCGTCCTCTGATTAAACTTAAAAGAAATTTCAACTAACGATCTCTGTGGTTTGGGCCAACAGGGTGTTTGCCTGAGTAGGACATTATTGTGGGATTGGCTGTGCTCAATGAAACAAAAGGAAATTGATATTTTCTCGAGTAATTAAGAGGTGAAGAGACTATCAGTCGTTAGTCATTTTGTCTTTTGGGGATCAGTTCACTTTCGCCTCCAAAAACCATAAAACACAATCTTTCTCACAGATGATGTCTCATTTCTACCCTGGTAAAACAAACTCCGCGTCCCAGCAAAAGTCTTCATAAGAAAATGCTATATGTTTTTAGAAATGTTTTAAAAAGAAAAATTGAGAAGCTTGGCATGTGCGCTTTACTTTGATCCCCTTGTGTGTAATATCAGCGAAAGTCCAGCGGTGTTTTCCAAGGCCACAGAGGTGTGTAAGAGACCGTTAGCGATCAAACAGCCTCATGATAACCGAGGATTAGAGCAGACAGACAGACCAGGGATAAAGTTGTGGAGAAATTTAAAGCAGCGTTGGGTTATAAAACAATAACCTAAGCTTTAAACTTCCAACAGACCCCTGACAAGGACGGCATTAATCGGGGTAGCCTCCTCGAGGTCCTTGTTGACTCTGAAAGAGCTGCTACGTTACAAAACTCATGTGGGAGAATCAGCTCGCTCTGCACCCCTCAAATCTGGCTTTTGGAGAGGTGCAAGAAGAAAACCTTTGTTGAAAAGACAGTCATAAGAGCTCCTATCTGAAGTTTGCCCCAAAGCCATACAAGGGAGACAGGAAACGCGTTGAAGAAGGTGCTCTGGTCAGATGAGACCTGTGTGACCTGAGCTCACCTTCCAGCAGGACAAGAACGCTAAAGATACAGTCAGACTTACAGTGAAAGGGTTTGGATTAAAGCATATTCATGTGCTGAAAAAGTAATTAAAAGGATTTGCTGGTCAGAAACGCCCCTGCGTCAAATGGGACTCAGCTTGAGCTAGTTTGCGGAGGATATTGGGCCATAATTAAAATATTGACTCAAGGCGCTAAAAATAACTCTACGGCGCGCTTTTTAGATTTTATTTAAGAAATAAATCTTTATTTTTCCATTCCACAACTATGCATCACTTTGTAGGTATATAAACTAAAATCCTGATCTCTAAATACTGAAGCTTGTGGATGCAAAGGGACAGAATGTAATAAAGCTACCATGTATAAGGCCCTATAAACGAGGTAGCACACTTTATATTGATTCTCCCCGTTCTAGTCGACCTGTGCGCCTACCCTTCCTAATTAATAACCGTGTGTGGATCATCGAATGAAACGCGTTATGTGACAGGCGGCTGATTCCACATTCAACATTGACGACATCCTCTCATCTGGCAAAGCTAAACAATGTTGACTTTGTCTGTCCACGGCTCCGGCCAGCGTGCTGAGAGCGGGTGGAAGGGTAACTCCTAATGCATATTGATTAGGCTCTCGTTTTATCGTTGCACATTACCCGCTGAAGGGAAGTCTCCGCGTCCAAAACACACACAGACACACATTGAGACATCGTGTATCAGAAACCTACGGTCCTTCCAGTGCTCAAGTCCTTACAAACCTGCAGCATTCTGATGTAAAAATTTCCCTTGCACAGCTTTGGAGCTTTGTCTTGCTGCATTAAGTCGGGTAGTAACAGAAAGGGGAGACGCTAAGTCAAACGCACGGGGCACTTCAACCCCTCAAGTACGAGACAACCGTCCGTATAACCATGTAGGCATAGAGCTTCATAGCCCGAGTTTTATTGCTGTAATAAAAGGTCACAAAATGTAGAGAAAACAACAAAGAAGCGAGGAAATAAAATAGGGAATGAGAAGTTGTGTGCGCGTGTGTCCGCGTACGCGTGCACGCTTGTCACGTTAGTTATAAATGTAGCCAATTTCACTGAGCATTGTGGCTCATCTTTCACCAGAATTGACTGGTAACGGCACAGAGAGCTATATATGTGCGAGACCCAGCAATTCGATTTATGTATTTCTGCCGGTTTGTGAGCCTGTGCACACATAAGCGTCCACACTACAGGCGTTTGTGGATGGGTTTGTGCTCATGCATATAATAGTGACAGACTCAGCAGAAATGCTGCTATGTAACCACCCCTAAAGGAGGCCTGTGGAGGCTCGCAGGCAATGGACCACCTTGCTGCAGACAATAACACTCTCAGACAATACAATACAAACCCGTACAGCGGCTGCTGATCTGCTGGGTTTAAACTGTGTTCTGATTTGAGTAAAACAACTACAGCCATCGGTGGAGCTTTTATTACGACACTCCCGGCATCCTTCTTATATATCTGCAGCCAAGGCAAATCTGTGGCAATATGGTTTTTTATGTGAAATTGTTTAGGTACCCACAATAAATAAAGGCACACAAGAACGATTCGATTAGATAATATAAATTCAATTTTAAATTCCAGCTCCGTGACAACTGCAACCATAATCAAGCGTAAAATACAAGAGAGCAACTATTCAAGTAGGATTGTCCATGTAGCTATCCGCTTAAACTTGTCCACATTTATAGTTAGAAATATATTTAACAAGTCTGAAACAGCCGGAAATGTCTCAAAAATAGACTTTTCTTGGCACCACACAGGGAGGGAAATGTTAAGGGAGGTACAAATGTAAAATTTCCCTAGAAGAGAACTGTAATAAACATACAATAAACAAGGAATTTACATCTTTACGAGGGCTGTCAGTAACTACGGAGGGAACTGATTACCAATGAGATCAGAAGAAGAAATCCTTATTTTAGCGTAGTTTTTTTTAGAAACCAAACAAAACAAGAAGACATTAGTAGCAAAACACGTCAGAAAGTTAGTTCAACAACAGAAAAATGGAGTTCAATTTAAGGATGTCTTGCTGTTAGTAAAGAGTTTAGTTAGTGACTGTATCTCAGATTCTCTCATTTTAATGTTGAACGACTTGACAACTTAAGTGTCCATCATCCACTCCAAATAAAATGAATCATTGTTTCTGACAATTATTTATTTTACTTTGTGTCTTAAATATTCCTTTATCCAACTAAAATAAATAGGTGATTTAAAAATGTGTGTATTTAGGCTACAGCTATGTTCACAACCTCATGGAAGATTAATCACAGAAAGTAATCAATGTCCAGAACTGCCAGGCTGATCCCAAAGGTAGAACTGGGATGCAGGTGTGCTGGAGGGCTGTTAGTGTCGGGGTGAAAGTGGGCAGCTCGCTTGCCGGGAGCAAACCAGAAAGTGGAGGCGAGGGGGTCGGGGGGTTTTGAGGGGAGTGGAAATTGGTGGGAGTTAGTGGCAGGAGAGTTAGGGCTGCAGGCGGCTGCACAGCGAGCAGATGCTCTGATGGAGTGAGGAGAAGGCAGAGAGTCTTACCTCTGGGGGAGTAAGGGGAGGAGGAGGGGTATCAGTGAGGACTCTTGTAAGACTCTTGGGACACACAAGATAAGGCATTTCCAGCTGCACAGAGTTAGATAAAGACCAGATATAGAAAAGAGCAAAAAAAAAAGAAAAAAAAGAAGATTTGGAAGAACAAGAACATGCGAGGAGAGATTGGAAAGCAGTAATTACTGCTATTTTTCTAACCGCTGATACTTTAAACCGTCACATTTCTACCTTGTGGGGTTAGACAACACCATCGCTCACAGTAAAGAAAAAAAAAAACCCACACTGAAACTGTAACTGATTGAAGTACCAAGAGCTTACAGTGTTTCTAAAGGGGGGTGAAGAGGGAGAGAAATGAAAAATAAAAGTCATGGGCTGACTATCATTTAAGCTCCCAAAACCAGTCAATGAGTCAGGAAGGTTAGACAGTTTTAGAAAAAAAAAGAAGAAAAAAAAGGTCCGTTCCCTCCATTCGCAATGTCCATGTCAGGGTTGAGGAAAAACAAAAAAAGAACAGAAACATGTCCTCATCATCTTTACATTAACAGCAAGAACAGGAAAAAACACATTTGGCTCCCTCTGCTCCTCCTGCCATTTTATCTGGGGAAAATGTAATTATTTCTTGGCAGCATATGTACTAACGTTTGTTGTTAGGGTCTCGGCTGAGGAGTCTGACAATGGGCTACTTGGGAAATGTGCATCGGTAATGCGGCTTGTGTGTGGCGTATTACTCATCTATGCTACCCAACGCGCGCCACATTTGGAGGCGGGGTTTGGCCATTGCCCTAGGGGTGAATGGGGAAAACTGTGCTGGACCCACCGAGTCATTCTTAGGGTTGTAAATCACCAGCTTTATCACGATACAATGTTATTTGGATTTGTTTGGGTGACGATTCGATAACTGCCGATATCACAATGTCGGTAATGATACGATTCCCGTTAAATTCAACTTACAAGTCTGCAATAGATATGATGTGATATCATCTGCCCATCTAATTCTGTTATCTACATTATCAACTCACAAAAAAAACATTTGACCATGTCACGTCTAAGCTCTTCACATATTTTAATCATAAACTGCATTCTTGTATTTATAAAATAATGATAATATTAATATACACCCTATTCACTAGTCTCACGTCGTGTGAATTTCAAAATAAAAGCGTATCTTAATTATCGATATGGATAGATATTTTCATTTTCGTTCGATGTTAGCGGTTCATTTAATCAACATATCGATATATTGTTACACCCCTAGTCATTCTTTGCCTCAAGTGTGATGTTATACTGCTGTTTTATGGGCTTAGCAGGTGATTTCTCTACATTAAAAGCAAACGCGCTATGATCCACTTTCCAGATTCGTTTTTTTGGTCTTTAAAGCCAGCGAAGCTAAATAGATTTTCACTTGGTGAAACACAGCAGAGCAGACTTGGTTTGTCACTGCTTACCAATACAGAAAGCGCTATAACGTTCCTTGCAACACACGTGTGTCCAAAAAGTGGAGCATGTTTACCTGCATCGCGGGCATAAACGTCTGTTGTGATGAATTAAGCAGAATGCTGCACAATTGGTATGAGGACTATACCAGCGGGCCATTAATGATAAATATATGAAATGATGTGGCGGGCCAGATATAATTGCATCGCAGGCCGGATGTGGCACATGAGCCTTGGGGTTGATGTGTCTGCTCAGCACAAACGACGCAGCACAAACGGAGTAAGAGTTAGACTAATGTTATGGTGAGTCTTCCTCATTTCAAAGCACATGAATTAAAATTTCACCTCTACGTCTTGTAATGGCCGAGTATATTTACGAAGCTATATTGCAGTGAATGTATGTGATTACACAAGGAGACTTTCGTGCTTTATTCAGACATTTGAATATAATCAGAGCCATTTGAAACATAATTTTAATTACCAGAATTTGACTGTACAAGCTGGTTCTCTTTGGTTTAGCTGATTTGAGTGATTACCATGCGTGCTCTGCAGCAGGAGGATAATAATTCCCA
The DNA here is from genome assembly GCF_011125445.2 of Fundulus heteroclitus. Taxonomy (NCBI): domain Eukaryota; kingdom Metazoa; phylum Chordata; class Actinopteri; order Cyprinodontiformes; family Fundulidae; genus Fundulus; species Fundulus heteroclitus. Next base: position 8,602 of record NW_023396632.1, on the reverse strand, counting down.
TTAACATGACTGCACCAGGCTTAACCATTAATAAAGGAAACGGTTAGTGATTAATAGTCAACCATTTATTTTGAGATTAATTTATAATTGCATGGGAGGGAAACGTATCTCAGCAAAACTAAACTGGCACGTTTAATTTTTTTATCTTCGTTTTTTTTTTTAAGTAATAGCCTTCTCTGACCATTTATCAAATAGAATTTCCTGGTAATGTTGCGTAAAAAAAGCCTTAAATCAATTGATTGTTGATTGCAGTAGCAAAATCCCCCACAGAAAATAATGGTAGGTCTTTAATAGTGAGCTTTGGAGATTTCATTTTTCTTCTTGACTGTATGTGGTGACAAGATAAACTTAAATCCTGGCCCAGAATTTTGTCACAATTCCAATCGCTTTAAACTTTTTCATTGAAAGTTTAGACAAGTTGCATCTATAACTTGACTTATGAAGATTACATCACTTGTGATGTCCTTGGCTAAAGAAACGAGCCTCAGTGTGGCATCGTATTTTAAAACCAGTCAAAGCTGCAATTGTGGATTACTAATTGAACGTTCCTAGATACTCTGATTAACTTAAAAGTAAATATTAGAAAACGGTGACTTTGTAAAAAACAAAAAAATAAAAAAAAACTATTATTTCCTAAAGTGCTGCTTTTTCATTGACTTGTGGACTCATGGATTCCTTTTCTTCCTATTTATTTTGCTAAGCATTTTGGATTATTATATTTAAAGCTCAAAACTTGAACACTGAAATGAAAGGTTAGATACTTCATTTCCCTGAGTGAGAATATGCTACTGTAAATAAAGATTAATTTATTTTAGGGCTTCAGTGATATTTTTACCATGGTTGTTCTCAAACCGGCCACTCTATAAAAAGGGGCACAGGGTAAACTAGAGCGTGTTTACTCCAATTCAGTACATGAATCTCGCAATAGGACTTTAAATCATATATCCAAGCAATGCTTTATTAGTATTTCGAGATCTTGGCAGGGTTTTTTGTTAATACATTAAGTAGAGAAATGGACTGCCATCACAAAAATGTAAATGTGTCTCGCTCAGAGTGGACCCGTACAACCCAACATCTGGTTATGTGTACTCTTACCAAACAAAGGAACCAAACTCTATTATCTAAACCAATTACTGGAGCTCTTCCTAGCACATTGTTACTTTTACGTCACGCTGTTAAATAAAAACACAAGGAGTCCTCCTGACGCTGATGTCAGCATATGTGTAGAAGAACCACATTAAAGTGGATTTTTGCGGAAAACGAGAGAACAGCAGGCCTAATGGGTGCGTGCAGTAAAATGTGCCATTTAAATTTTGTTTGTACCGTAACTATGCAGAAAAATATTCATCAGTTGAAAACAATTGGCCACTACGTTCAATGATAGCTGATAAACACATTTTTTTAAGCAACAGTGGGCCGATTGCAGTGATCCTCTCTGTGTCTGTTGTGCAAGTCTAGGGAGAGAAGGAAAGCAATTTTAATCAGCATATTCCATTAGGATCCCTCTGATAGCTATATTAAGTCAGGAATTAGAAAGGAGCCAGAGGGGTAGCTCAGCAGGGATTCAGATGTCAGACGGACACAACGAAAACTTGGACCCGAACAATAATGTCAAAGAGACGGAGCGTGATCCTTGTCCTCCTCCACTCTCCACTCTCCACTCGCCAGCCTCCTCCCCAGCTATTCTTCTCCCGGTCCTTCCTGGGCACTTGACTGCAAACATCTTTCTCTCCTCTGACTCACTCAGCAATTCGTCTGCCGCTAATCCACTGAGGCTGAGGCTAACACAGAAGCTAATGAGATTAGGACGCAGCAGCCGTCTCTGCTCCTCGCTCTGTCCTGTGCCGTTGCTCATTTATAACTGGCTCTTATCCACGTGTGTCTGTATGTAACGTTAAATCCAGTTTTAGACTATCAGTCAAGTGGCGCGGTAGGAAATTAGCTGGGTGCAAAGGAGAAGGGGTGCCAAGAATGGAAAATAATGGACATGGCGGTCTCGCTGTCGATTTAGTGGGAGAATTAATTTGGGCGTTAATTATTCGACAGGTGATATCATCAGTGTTTGCAGAAATATCAACATGCTTAAAATGTTGGGAAATTTTAGCAATAACAAGGCCACCGAATTGTGTTTTAAGTTTTCATGGAACACTTGTGCTTTGCTTTTTGCAATTTTTGTAAGCCTTAAAATTATAATTTCAACAAACCCTAACAACCAAGCCTTTTTGTGTGTTAAATGAAAGCAATTAAAACAAATGTATCCAATTTTTTTTATTTTAAATTGCTCTTTTAATACTATAATACAGTAAAACCATATACATATATATTTTTACGAGATTGTAACGCCTTCGGAATCTCATACTCTCAGGTGCCTGATTGACAGAAAACAGGATTTCTATTTTTAAATTTGTGTTTAAAAAAAAATAATAAAAAAAAATAGTAGCAGAGTAGGTCTCTTTTTATCCAGTTGTGATTACAATAGAACCCATTTTTGTCGTCTAGAACCCCATAACTCATAAATCTAAATCATTAGAAGAAGAATTTGCTGAAACTAATGGAAATTATGGAAATAAATAGGACATTTATAGAGTGAAATAAGAGATAGAGAGCTGGAACATTGTTTGTCATTAAATGTGCTGGCAGCCAGTTCTGACTGACAGGTGTTGAGGCATGTCAAGTCTCTGACACTGCAGCTGCATCGTCATAGTCTATTAGATCTTTTTAGGCACTCATGAGTGCAGTCATGCCCATGTGCGCCTGCTTATGTGGGGTCTAAAGTAACAAAGGGAAGTGAAGCGGCTGGAAAAACCTATTTGAAATCTCCTAAAATAATCAGATGGAGTACAAACCACACACACATGCACAGATAAGTCATTGCAATGGATGTATGGCATGCCAACATGAAGGTGCGAAGTGTAAAGGTTACCAGCCTTAAATTCAAACTACTTGTACAATGCTGCGTTTCTCCTCTCTCTGCCCTTCACTGAGTGGTTCTGCATACTTTCCATGAAGCACTCATAACCTCTCTATTATGTTTTTTGCACTGATCCTCACTCAGACCATTTATCCACCGTGTTGGCTACACAAACCAGCAGCTATGCGTGCGTGGTTCCCAATCAATCCGGTTTTGTCCCTGCGAATGTCTTCCAGGCCTTTCCATGGGGTCCGTCTGGCTCCCACTGTGGCGTGGAGGGGAAATGAACGAGGCTTTATAAGCTGAGCCCACCCGGGGCTTTAATTAGAATCAAATCAGCAAAACGAGCTTCGGCTACCAGCAGTGACATCAACCCAGCCCTCTGGAAAAATTAGGTTCACCTCCTGTTGGAAATCACCTCGTCTTTTCCTTTTTGTGGCACTGGGGGGGTGGACGAATGCAGCTCCACTAAAGACACAATAAACGGAACAACAGCAAACAATCGCTTCATTTACTCTCAGACCTGGTAAAACTCCGCTGTCCTTTCTGCGCATTTCCCACATTCATTACAAACCTCATAACCGGCCAATTGTTTCCTCTGCGCTCACATAAACCCTCGGTGGAAAAAAAAAAAAACATTTGCTTTGCTCCGCTCTGACCGTGACTTTAATAAGCTCTGATTGACTGCGAGGGGGCAAAATGGAAAGCCACTTCCCACGCAGGGAACTGCAAGCTGGTGTTGATTAGAGCTCCTGGTGCAGAGGGTGGGAAACCCCTCGTCTTTGAGCCCCTGCACCCGGGAAGAGACAGAGGCGCCTTTAAAGACTTTAAAAACCCTTAATTTAATCTGATTTTGTGGGGAGGAGAAGAAATAAAAAATGTCTATCATTTTGGAAAGCCTTCTTCTCATGCGCGTCTGCAGAAGGATGACGCGCGGTGCGGGGGCATGCAAGAAGCAGATGCTCCCATTAATTAGATCCAATGATCACACAAGTAATAACTAACGGGGCCGACGGAGGGAACCGTTGATTTATCTACGAGTGGTGACTAATTAATGGAAGAGGCGATGCGGTATGAAGCGGAGCTGCAAATCTATTAGTGAGTCACCCTGTCGGTAAATTCATGCAGGACTGGGGAAAACACGAGGCGCCTCTTCAGTCACTTCAAGTCATCGTGATTGGAAAACTTCACTACTCCACACAGACTCTAATCCACAGCGGCGATATATAAAAAAAGATCCAAGTCAGAACTTACCTTCTGCTTCCGCCTCTCCTTCCTCTTGTCCTCCGTGTCCTGCAGCATCTTTTCCCTCCACAGGTCAAAGAAGTATGATGGATCCGTGTAGAACTTCAGACCTTCCTTACCGTCATCCCTGCGGATGGACAAAAGCCACGTCTTTGTTATGACTTTTTTCCCCACCCATAGCTATGACTAGCCGGGGGCTCGTTGCTTGCATCAAGACATACAAATGTTTTAAAATGTTACTTTTTTTTAAACTGCAAAACTCTTTCATCGAACCACACGGTGCCAAAGTCCAGTTAAACAGGAAAAGTGTCAGAATTAGAGTTTTCTCTGGTTTTAAGGAGCAGAGAATAATGCAACAATTTCCCTCCGACACCTGTTGCTGCACATTGCTGGTCAGCGGGCTGAAGAAAGGCTCCAATGCTTCTCTCTTCTTTGCAAGGAGGACAAATTCAACTTTTGGGAAATATAAAAAAAAAAAAAAAAAAAAAACAATGGTACTATCTATGTGAAAAGTAAAGGAGTACCAACCACCAGTCTCAATATTTGTTTAAATCATACATTTAGCAAGCTGAAAACAACATGTGTTGGCGAGCCAACTGTACGCTGGCTCTCAAGCTGATAACCCGACCAATCAACCCACTATTCCCTGGCCAGTTGATTATTATACAACCTGCTAGAACCAGGTTTCGCCTTCAGAGGAAACTTAAACATGGTCAGCAGTAACACGTAGGAAAGCTGTGGCATTTAAATGTTTAAGACTGGCACCCAATGTGATATCTGTTGCTGTAAGATCACTGGCTTGTGGATTGACAATCATGTTCAGAGATGGTATCTCCTTCACCATAGATGTGGTTATTTTAACTTTTGCCTTTCAGTCGTTTGAAACCAGCTTGCCCGGTCTCCACTGACATCAGCAAGGCATTTGTCATCCACACGGCCGATGCTCACAGGATTTTTTTTTTCCTCATTTCTGGGGCCCATTCTCTGTAAACCTGAGAGATGAATGTGAATGAAAATCTGAGCAGACCAGCTGTTTCTTAAATGCTCAGACTAGCTCGTCTTCCATTAGTTACCATGTCATATTAAAAGTGGCATGGTGCTCTGATTGGCCTTTAGCAAATCATCTTCATCGTGTTTAGATGCCTCAACGTGGTGAGTTGCTGCCATGTCATTGGCCGATTGTGCATTTCAATCATCAATTGAACTTGTGTACCTAATGAAGTGACTCCCCAAAGACAAGAAAAACTGAGACCGACGCAGACTTATATGTCCAGATCGTCATCTGAGACTCCTCTACCAAAGTATCTACCAAATATATATTAGTATCCCACATTTTCAATTTCAAGAATACATTTTAAATTTTAAAAACTGTGTGAAAATGGCCCAAAAACAGTAGGGGTCCGCCTGGATTTTTCTGACTCTAAATATGTATAAAACTTCTCAACTGCTAGTGGTGTGGACACCAAACTTGCTGCAGATGTAACCAAGATGATTTAGTTACAATTCATTGTGTTTATTCCTTCTCTACAGCAAAGTAAGATGTTTTGTATGTAAACATCTGGGGGGGGGGGGGGGGTTTGTGGCAAAAGTTATTTTTTTAGGTGTTAAATCTCATTTACTCAGACCCAGAATAATATACTCTCAAATTTGCACATCCACATCATCCTCCTCGAACCTCTACGTTAGTTGATAACAAGATTACCAGTTTAGGCATTGTGTAAGTTGAGAAAATGCCTTATAAAGTACAAGTATGTCTTTTTTTTTTTTTAAATAGACCCTCGGCTTAAGAGGATAAAAAAACAAGCTACAAAATGGCATTTTCAACATATTGTTTTCTACTCTTAACTACAGAATCCCTGCATTTAAAAGGGTTGAGAAATAATAAATAAAGCCTGACTGGTGAATGCATATTTATTACTCTGGGACTTTAAGGTCTTCATCTCCCTTTCCCACACAGATTGTTCCCGTTTACCATTTTTATTCAGGACTATATGATTTGCTATAAACTCTCCTTCTCTTCCCTGTTTTCCTCTCAGATATTACCCAAGTCTCTCTATAGCCAGCAGACTGCTGTGATGACTGGGTTTGGACACAAAACAGAAGTCGGAGGCAGGTTGCTATTAAATTCAGGAAGTCCCTCTTGACAAGAAAATTATCAAAAACAAGTGCCTAAATAACTGTTTGGTCCTTTTACGTGATTCTGGCATATGCAATATTTAGAATTCAGCTTCTTCATCTTCCTTCTTCAAATATAGTTGAACAATTCATATAGTAAACTATAGCTTTAATATAGAGAAACAGTTTTTCCCCAGTTCAACGTACAGAACTGAACTTTGCCATTTTAATCTCTTTATACAAGAATCATTAAAATTCATAAACACGGACATATCTTTTAAATGTCTTTTAACAACAGCAGAAAAAAGCTAAGGATTTAAACTACAAAAGGAAATAGAAACTTCTAATTGATTTACAGATTTTTTTTCCACAATGTTAAAACGGTGGTAGCGCCCAAAAGTTTCGAGACTGACAGAAGTCTTATCCCAAACGCTACGGTTTTACTTTTTATGGCAGGAACTTGCTTTAATTCATTTGTGTGGCTGTGAATAATGATCAGATGAAATGTACTTATCTGCAAGTTAATGAGAGTTTCATGAAAATCGACTCCATCAGAAAACTAATTGCACTTGTTTTAGCCCTGCCATAAAAAGACCTGACGGTATCACTTCAATGATCTTCTCGTTAGCTCAGGGGATAAAGTGTTAACGAGGACAGGATAAAGCTGATATCCACGATCCGTCAGTCTAATTGAACTTAGAAGAGAGCAGAATGGTCTGTTTTAAATGGGAGTGGTTCTTGGGGATTATCCCTTTTTGTTGACCATAGATACCTTCAAGGGAGTGCATGCCGTCATATTCTGCAGGATGTACCAGGATTGGACTGCAGGAGGTTTGGGGTAAACCTCCTGCATAGATATATCTGATCAGATCAGATCAGAGAGCTTTGGGTGTGTGTGTGTGTGTGTGTGTGTGTGTACACGTGATAAAGCTTGTTCCAGTGAAACTAAAGAAGTCTAGTCAAGGATTCACTTAGATTATTCCTATTACAATGAAACAAAATAAGTCATTCTAGTTGTAGCTCTTATAAAAGTTGGACACAACTACTTTAGATCAGAAGCCCCCGAGGATTTACTTTGTTTATTGCCTTTTCATTATTATTTTCTTTACTTTCCTGTGTGTAGTTCTTGTTTCTTTTAATTATGCCGATGTTGCTTTTACCACTGTACAGTGCCCTTGACTGTTTTTAAAAGGTGCTTGAAATAAAATGTAATATTATTATTTCTTATTATGAACAGAAACAATTAAGTACCGTGATGCTTATGCTTTCTGTATGTTTGTTAATGTGTGAATGGAAACAATGAAGCTTTGAATGTTACGGACGAAGCTTGTTACAGTGAAACTAAAGAAGCCTAGTCAAGGATTTACTTAGCTTATTCTTTTGTTAATGTTTGGTAATGTACAGCACTTTGAAGAGTCTTGTTACTGAAAAGTGTTATATATGTAAATAAACTTCGATTAAACTTTGGATTGTTCAGTACATCTGGAAAAACGGCTGTCCTTGAGAAAAGAAATGGTGAAAATCTGCCTCTTGTCCAAAGGAATGTCCTCACTCACCATTTTACCTAAATGGTGTTGGAGTAAAGGATGGTACTAAATCATTTTTAAAAAGCTTCTTTGCCTAACAGTCCAGAAAATAATTAGTGGTGAACAATGGTTTAAACAGGATTAAGGAGCATCCTGTTACAACACATCAAAATTTTGTTACAACTTCCAAGTTGTCACGAAAGGATTCGTTCACCATTAGTCAGGATTTGGCCAAGAAGCTAATATCAAGTAATCCTGAGCAAATTGGTGAAATTTAAGGTGTAAAGAGAACAATCTGAGGCCAGATTGTTCTCTTTTTTTAACAGGGAAAAGGTGGACTTCTCTTGCCAGATCAGGGCTCAGATGTTGCGACAAAACAGGGAGAGTTTAGGTATCATCGTGTATCGTTCACGGTCTCATCAGCAGCTAAACAAGTGCTGCTCAGGTTTGTTTGGTGAAAAAACAAAAAGGCCAATCTCTCAGTTTATAAGTCAGTCTTTCTTAAGACACCAATGTCAAGGGATATGGATTATGACTGAAAGAACAAGATCCGGATACAAGAGGCTGAATGAATGATCTCCTCTGTAGGGCTGACTGGCTAAGACCTCAGTCATTCCGGGCGAGGCTTAAAGCAGAGCTGCTGTTCCTTTGCATCAAACGATGTAACTGTGGAGGTATGGTATTGTGTGAGGATGCCTCATGGGTTGCCTTTGCAGGTTTTCCAGCCACCTCCCACTGGGAGAAGATCTGATGGTGTAAACCCAGAATTCATTGGCAGGAACGTTTTGCATCCGCCTGGAAACGC